>NC_068433.1:47656820-47679320 GCF_023373465.1 Oncorhynchus keta
TGTGCTTTCGCTCGCTGACAGGCAGGATGCTTCAGTCTGTTATTATCAATCCATCTCCATCTGACAGTAGCTTTGCTCTCTTTCTCCCCCCCCCCTCTCTCCTTTCTCTCCTCTCTCTCTCAGCCTGGCTTCTTCTTCTCCAGAGTGGCAGCGGTCTAAGGCACTGTATCTTAGTGCTAGAGGTGTCACTACAGACACCCTGGTTTGATTCCAGGCTGTATCACAACCAGCCGTGATTGGGAGTCCCACAGGGCGGCGCACAATTGGCCCAGCGTCGCCCGAGTTTGGCCGGTGTAGGCCGTCATTGTAAATAAGAGTTTGTTCTTAACTTACTCGCCTAGTTAAATAAACAAATATTTATATATATTATTCTCTCTCTTTCTCTGGCGGTTGTATCTGTGGTTAATCAGGTAGACACACTCTTTAATGATATTCTGCCACACAGTCCAGTCAGATTTACCACTGAGGTTGAATACTACCGTCCCCCTCCTACCATCACCACCTCTACCAGCCCTGTGTTCATGTGCCCCATTTCTTTGCCAAATCAAGTTTGATTTGTCACATACACATGGTTAGCAGATGTTAATGCAATTGTAGCAAAAAGCTTGTGCTTCTAGTTCCGACCAGGCAGTAATATCTAACAAGTAATCTAACCTAACAATTTCACCACAACTACCTTATACAAACAAGTGTAAAGGAATGAATAAGAATATGTACATACAAATATATGAATGAGCGATGGCCGAACGGCATAGGCAAGATGTAGTAGATGGTATAGAGTCCAGTATATACATATGAGATGTATATGAGATTAGAGTAATGTAGGGTATGTAAACCCTACATAAAGTGACATTGTTTAAAGTGGCTAGTGATATATTTATTACATCAATTTTTCATTATTAAAGTGGCGAGAGATGAGTCAGTATGTTGGCAGCAGCCACTCAATGTTAGTTATGGCTGTTTAACAGTCTGATGGCCTTGAGATTGAAGCTGTTTTTCAGTCTCTTGGTCCCAGCTTTGATGCACCTGTACTGACCTCGCCTTCTGGGTGATAGGGGGGTGAACAGGCAGCGGCTCGGGAGGTTGTTGTCCGTGATGATCTTTTGGCCTTCCTGTGACATTGGGTGGTGTAGGTCTCCTGGAGGGCAGGTAGTTTGCCCCCCGGTGATGCGTTGTGCAGACCTCACTACCCTCTGGAAAGCCTTACGGTTGTGGGTGGAGCAGTTGCCGTACCAGGCGGTGATACAGCCCAACAGTATGCTCTCAATTGTGCATCTGTAAAAGTTTGTGAGTGTATTTGGTGACAAGCCTCAGGAGGTTGAAGGTTGAAGAGGTGCTGCTGCGCCTTTTTCACCACACTGTCTGTCTGGGTGGACCATTTCAGTTTGTCTGTGATGTGTATGCCGAAGAACTTAAAACTTTCCACCTTCTCCACTACTGTCCCTTCGACGTGGATGGGGGGTGCTCCCTCTGCTGTTTCCCGAAGTCCACGATCATCTCCTTTGTTTTGTTGACATTGAGTGTGAGGTTATTTTCCTGACACCACACTCCGAGGGCCCTCACCTCCTCCCTGTAGGCCGTCTCGTCGTTGTTGGTAATCAAGCATACCACTGTAGTGTCGTCTGCAAACTTGATGATTGAGTTGGAGGTGTGCATGGCCACGTAGTCATGGGTTAATAGGGAGTACAGGAGAGGGCTGACAACGCAGCCTTGTGGGGCCCCAGTGTTGAGGATCAGTGGGGTGGAGATGTTGTTACCTACCCTCACCACCTGGGAGCGGCCGTCAGGAAGTCCAGGAACCAGTTGCACAGGGCGGGGTCGAGACCCAGGGTCTCGAGCTTGATGATGAGTTTGGATGGTACTATGGTGTTAAATGCTAAGCTGTAGTCGATGAACAGCATTCTTACATAGGTATTCCTCTTGTCCAGATGGGTTAGGGCAGTGTGCAGTGTGATTGTGATTGTGTCGTCTGTGGACCTATTTGGGCGGTAAGCAAATAGGAGTGGGTCTAGGGTGTCAGGTAGGGTGGAGGTGATATGGTCCTTGACTAGTCTCTCAAAGCACTTCACGATGACGAAAGTGAGTGCTACGGGGCGATAGTCATTTAGCTCAGTTACCTTCGCTTTCTTGGGAACAGGAACAATGGTGGCCCTCTTGAAGCATGTGGGAACAGCAGACTGGGATAAGGATTGATTGAATATGTCTGTAAACACACCAGCCAACTGGTCTGTGTATGCTAGGACGCGGCTAGGGATGCCGTCTGGGCCGGCAGCCTTGCGAGGGTTAACACGTTTAAATGTTTTACTCACATTGGCTGCAGTGAAGGAGAGACCGCAGGTTTTGGTAGCGGGCCGTGTCAGTGGCACTGTGTTGTCCTCAAAGCGAGCTAAGAAGTTGTTTAATTTGTCTGGGAGCAAGACATCGTGGTCCGCGACGGGGCTGTTTTTTATTTTGTAGTCCGTGATTGACTGTAGACCCTGCCACATACCTCTTGTGTCTGAGCCGTTGAATTAAGACTCTACTTTGTCTCTATACTGACGCTTAGCTTGTTTGATTGCCTTGCGGAGGGAATAGCTACACTGTTTGTATTCGGTCATGTTTCCGGTCACCTTGCCCTGATTAAAAGCAGAGGTTTGCGCTTTCAGTTTTGCGCGAATGCTGCCATCAAGCTATGTGGAACATGGACCAGTCCACGTGACCGAAGCAATCTTGAAGCGTGGAATCGGACAAAAGAGACCGTGGAGGTGGGGGGGATTAGTGGCATGTGGATGGGTCTCTTGATCCATCATTTCACTCTGGGTCTGAATAGAACAGGATGGGAGGAGTAGAGGAGGACAGGGGGCAAGGAGGGGAGGTTTTGTTGGGGGTAAAGGGGGGAGGGGCTTTCTCAATAGTGTGATGTCTGGCTGAAAAGGAGAGCTGTTTGGGGGAAGCAGGGGGTCCAACGGGAAAGGAGGGAGAGAGAGGACAAGAGAAGGGGAAGAAGAAGAGAGAGAGGAGGTAGTTTCTGTCTATTCCACTCCCTGCCCTTTCCTCTCTACAGTCACTCCCTGCTGGTCCCCACAAATAGGCCTGCCATTCCAGTTTAGTACAGTCCTGTTGTGACTTATAATGTAATTTTAGCACGCCAGTGTTGATTCGTCCCAGTCTGTCCTCTGAGTGTGTTTAATAATGTCTGCCAGTCAGAAAGTAGCCTCTGTTATTACACATGGCTGAGGTATGAGGCCGACGAGACTGATTGGTTTCTCAGAGCAATCCCTCCATAGAAACAGTGGCTGTGTGTGTGTGTGTGTGTGTGTGTGTGTGTGTGTGTGTGTGTGTGTGTGTGTGTGTGTGTGTGTGTGTGTGTGTGTGTGTTCTCACTGAGTCTAAAATCAGCAGCTCGTATCAGAAATTAGTGGAGTACAGCTTCCTCTCCACTAATGTAAAACTTGTTAAGTAAGATGACAGAGAGAGAGACAGACACAGAGAGAGAGAGAGACAGAGAAGAGGCAGAGAGAGAGGCAGAGACAGAGACAGACTGTTGTATGTGTAACGTTTACTGTTAATTTTTGTTGTTTTTCACTTTATATATTCACTTTGTATGTTGTCTACCTCACTTGCTTTGGCAATGTTAACACATGTTTCCCATGCCAATAAAGCCCCTTGAATTGAATTGAATTGAATTGAATTGAATTGAATTGACAGAGAGAGACAGAGAGAGAGACAGACAAACAGACAGACGGACAGATGGACAGACAGACAGACCGGGAGAAGAGAGTGATTTTAGAGAGAGAGAGAGCGAGAGAACGAGATGGTGCTTTGGAGGGGGAAGAGAGTGTTTTAAGGGGAATACAGAATGACGCATAAGGGTTTGAGAGAGATGAGGTTGTTTTTCTTCTGAACAGAACTAGGGTGTAGGATTAGGTCATCCCAAACCAGTTCAACCACACTGCCCCAATTACTGAGAGACAAGGACCGTGTGTGTGTGTGTGTGTGTGTGTGTGTGTGTGTGTGTGTGTGTGTGTGTGTGTGTGTGTGTGTGTGTGTGTGTGTGTGTGTGTGTGTGTGTGTGTGTGTGTGTGTGTGTTGTTCACTCTGCCTCAGTATACTGAATCTTTTCAGAGTACCCGCGTTGCTGCGACGAGATTAGGGAAGCTGTCACACAGACTGTCACAAACACTGTCACACTCACTCTCTGTCACATGTACTCCATACACACAATGGTGCACACGGGACTGAAACAGGGAGTGTGTGTGTGCGTGTGTGTGTGTGTGTGTGTGTGTGTGTGTGCGTGCGTGCGTGCGTGCGTGCGTGCGTGCGAGAGAGAGAGAGAGAGAGAGAGAGAGAGAGAGAGAGAGAGAGAGAGAGAGAGAGAGAGAGAGAGAGAGAGAGAGAGAGAGAGAGAGAGAGAGAGAGAGAGAGAGAGAGAGAGAGAGAGAGAGAGAGAGAGAGAGAGAGAGAGAGAGAGAGAGAGAGAGAGAGAGAGAGAGAGAGACCTAATCTGGCCCTGGCATCTCACTGAGTTACACAGGAAGGAGAAGGGACAGAGTTCCTCAGAGCAGTCTGTTCCAATGCCTTACCAGGGGGATTCGTCTGTTCATTTCAATTTCCTTGTTCTTCGTAAGATTATCATACAAACACACACACACTCCGGTGTTGAGAGGGCAGCTTTGGGGTCAGTTATGAGCCAGTATGACCCTTATAGAGGCTTCATTAGGATCCCATCAAAACATTCCAGATCTCTACATCAACATTCCATAACTCCACCTCAATATTCCCTTCCGCAACCACATGGGAAGGTAGAGGTCAGATTGGGGTGACGTCTGGGACAGAGACAGGAAGTGGCGCAGGAAGTGTAGAACGAACACCAGGGGGAAGTAAAACAATGGCAGTCTTTGCGATAAACAGCACACGCACGAGGACACACCAGATGAACTATAGCCCACTGTCTCCCTATGCAAAGTCAATATTCCTGGACAATCTTTTCTTTCAGAGTAATCGGATGATCAACTCCAAGGAGCTGGACTATCAAGCGAGACCACTAGTGCCATTTCTATAAGATATTGCTGCAAAGGAGAGTGTGTGTATTTATAAAGAGCAAACATACTGCAGGTAGTTCAGCCCTCAGAGGAATGAGACTTCTGTGTGATTAAGAAAGCAGTAGAAAGGGAGAGAGAGAGCGGCGCAAGGAATAAACATTGACTTGGTTTTGCCGTTGAGACCAGTGTAGTAGCTGTACTAGAGTTTCATGGCTGGTGAACCTCTGATTAGTGCTCAATTCAAAGTGGGTTAAAGTGGGTTAAATGAGCAGACTGTGGGTGTGCGTGCATGTGTGTGTTTGCGTGCGTGTGCGTGCATCCATGTTTGTTCTAAAGCTATTCTCTCTGGGCACACATGGTGCTCCAAGACAAATCAATGCAGCCAAACACCAATTTAGACCAAATGAACATTCCATTCCTCATTATAAATCAAACACATTGGAACTAATCAACAGGCCTACATAGGTGATAATGGACTAGAAGTGGATTAGTTAAATGGTCTGAGCAAAGCAGCGAGATCTGTCCCCAAAACCCCTCTATCTCTCTGACATTATTTATAATACTACTACTAATAATTTGGTGGGTCTTATATTTGTCCTATTTCATGTATAAGTGTGTATTATACGCATGTGTGAATTGGAAATGTTTTTTTGTTGTTGCATATCCCAACTCCCCCTTGGGACACCCTCGGAGAGTGGGGTCATGGCCAGGGTCTGCCATTATTAACAGCGACCCTGGAGCAATTAGGGTTCATTTCCTTGCTCAAGGACACAGACAGATTATGGTTGAAGCTCCCATATAGATCATCACCATGTTGTTTACCTGGTTTCTTCAGATCTGCCAACAGTGAAGGGGCTAGGAGGGGCCAGGCTAGGGGCTGTTTTCAGCCTGTGTTGAGAGTGACAAGGTAAATAAGACATGATGACTACTTGTACGGTCTCTGGCTGCAGTATTTCTGATATTCAGCATGTAAATAACTTATTAATGATTCACCCTCACCAAATGTATCAACATATTCTCCCTTCTCCAATCAACTCCGTATCTAATGAATGAATTACTCCAGAGTCAGATTCCATCGGATCCCATCTTGGCACTCATGCCACCCCTCTCTGTGCCCACCGTGCCCTCTGTGCCAGGTGATGTTCTCTCCCTCCAAGCTGATTAATTCAGTCTCGGAACATCGACCTGTCACCGGCCCGGTCGTTATGGCCATTAACGGCTGTGTGTGTGCGTGCGCGTGTAGTCCTATGTGTTATTCCCAACCGACATCCACCTTTATACAGTGTGTGCAGTTCAGTGCAATCCTCATCATCTCTCTGCCTCAAATCAATGAATGAGTTTCCATTCATATTCCTTCTTGGCTTTTGGCATTTCCACCTCCAATATGGTGGCCTATGTGCATATGTGTGTGTTTGCTTACTGATCAGGTTTGTTATAGCTGGTTTACCAGGTGGGAGGCTGCATATGAATAAGCTGAGGATTAAATGTCCTGTTCTGTTAATGGACAGTAAAATAACAACAACCTCCTGGGCCTGGGTCACGTGACACAGCTACTGGACTAATCAGCTAGCCAGCAGCACAGTGGGCTGCCAACTGTGTCTTTAAAAATGGATGACACAACAAAAGAGATTTTCTTATTGAATTATTTATGGGGACCTTTATCCTTGGAGACAATGATGGCGTATCCACTACCTCTTCCAAAGGGTGACATGCTCAGGCCAAGGCTACTTCACTTAACTCACTATAGAAATGCTCGATTTTTATCAGCTATCTTACCAAGCCGATCTCTGTAGCACACATGCATGCAGTAAAGCACCTACATGGGGCAATGTTGAGGTTTCTGTGGAAAGATGTGGCAGTCTTTATTTTTTACATGGGGTAACACAAGTATATATAAAGACTATACAAAGGACAATTGGGCTAGGGGGCGGGGATAGGGGCGGGGCTAGGGGGTACAACATCACATTACACAAGTACCTTAAGGGACAGACAGACTTACACTTACAATTCTAACAGCTTTTTTGTTAGTAGAGTATTTCATTGTCTTAAAATATAGTTACATTTCTTTTTTTAAGGTAATAAAATGTGGTGTTTTGTTTGTAAATGTACATTTCTGAATATGAAATTTGGCCAAAAGTATAATGCAATTAATTACCTAAAATAGTTTCAACTTATTTCTATCGTAGAATCTAAGCAGTACACCTCTCCACAATAGTGTAAAATCTTCATGAATGTGTTCAATTATAAATCTACTGATGTCTTGCCACAGTTTTACATGAATTTCATGAATACAATGCCAAAAAAGATGCAACACCGTTTCTGGGTGGTCAAATGGTACAATTAGAGTTTATGTTTCTCTTAAACTTCTTCATGTAGTGGTTGGCAGGATAATATTTATGAATAATTTTAAAGGAAACTTCCTTCATTTTGTTAACAAGTAGGTATGTGTGTGGCAAAATCCAAACTTTTCCCTCCACATATATTATCAATAAAACCGTTCCAATAAGGCATGACATAAGGTATACAACATCCTGCTGAAACAAGGTTCGTATCGCTCTGTTGTTGAATGGACCAAAAGAGGAACACATCTTTCCTACTGATGAGTCAACAGGGTCAACAGAAGGTAGGCTCTGTGGGTCAGGTCTTCACACTTTCCTGAATAACAGAGCAACACTTGAGGGAATGGCATCTAAAACAATTGCAAAACCTTTAGGTGTTACAGGGATCTTGTAAAGTGATAAGAATTCCTTATAACTAAGTAAAACACACTTCTGCATTTCCAAATTGGCTCACCAATAGGATATTATTTCGGGAACCAATATTCTAGAACAAAGATGTGCCAGTCACCGACAGGTGCGGACGCTTGATATCAGTTATCAGGGAGGTCATGAGGCGCGGCCACTGTGACCAGGACCGCGCTAAATGGACATCTCCCATTCGGTGGAAAATGACAATGACCTTCAGTGTATCTAGCGCTATATTAATTCGACACGCCATTAGTAAAATGTCAGGTCGTCCCATGGGCAGAAACATGTGTATGGGGAGACTGACATGTGATGCCTTCTCTCCATTTCTAGGCTACTTACTACATATTCCTATTTCTTATCGTGGATGGTTGTTTATTTCAACATAGGCAACACACTCTCACCCAACTCAACTCTGGCTACAGTTAAAAACATAGATTTTAGATACATGATTGTGAGGTTAAGTCCTAACGGGTTAATTACATGGGAAGTCATAATTGTATAGGTTAAATATATCAATGAATTGACCTCCCTCCCTTCTGGAGTAGTGGGAGGAGTCTAGTGGCTTCCCACTCTGTCCTGTGCTTCGGAAGCAGATTACCTCCGGAGACACTGATCACCCGACAACTGTGGTGGGTGACAACAGTAAGTGAGTGACAGCTCTCGGACCTGGACGGCGTGAGCGCGATGGACAGTTTGTAACTTTGCTTTTGTAGTGGAACGTCAAGTCCACATTCACGGACCAAACTACGTACGGGACTATGCCCAGTGCCGATACAAGTTCATCAGAAGTAGAGAGATATAACATCTGCGGCGAAATGGTAAATATGCCTTCCTGATCACATCGTCTGTGGAATGACGGAGACTTGGTGTCACGTATCTGACTGCGTCTGTAGAGCTAGCCAACATTTGTCACGTTTGTTATTCGGTAGCGTACAATCACTTCTTCGTGGCGGTCGTAGTGGACAAATCGGCAGCAACAACCAGTTGTCTCTATGTGAATGATCCCATTCCCAACTAACCGTGGTTTACAAAGTATTGGGCTATACCTTATCGGTGACTGATAGTCGAGTTCGGAACCGTTCCATCGTGCAGTTCCAAGTGTTGGGGTGAATTGATTTGGAAATGATATGCAGCATATCCATTACACAATGTGAGACTGTAGTTAATTCCATAATTAAAGATAGGCTGTTTGTAAATTGTGGTCATTTCTTTATTGCTTTAGATTTTTTTGTATCTAGCCAACACATGTCTAACTGAATTTGTTATTTATACACTCAGTGTTTGTATCTGTTTTGACAGCCAGGTATAACCCGGTTAGTCAAGGATTTGTACTGCTGGGCAGGTGTTTCATTGAAGGCAACAGCAGCTTTTTTTTTCACAAACCACGTAGCTATTGCGTGCGACCTCTCTGTCAAGTGCATTAACACAACAGCTGTTGAACAAATTTACGAAGTAGGTTTTAGTCATTCGGTTCCTTTACCCCAATTGTTTTGTCGGGAGCGAATGTGCAGCCAGATGTTTGTGGTGGACGTGGCCCCTAAACGCGTTGCTTTATACGGTCATTCCAACACTAAATAGTTTGCAACGGTATAGTTGTTTTGTCCCTGGTGTTTGTGTTCATTCTTAACTGTAATGTCGTGGGTGAGATACAGTGACGAGTTATACTTATAGCACAAACAACGACACTGATAGCTGATTCCCATACCATGACCCATTTAGGGGATAGGCTATGCAAAACGACATCGAGCTATTTATCCTAGTATATGACAAACCACCCCCTCAGTGATTGGATGAAAGAGTGAACATGTAAAGAACGGTATGTACTCAGGGGTCTAGCTGGTATTCAGCTATATATCCCATATAGAGGGTAGGCATCGTGGAAAGGATTGAGATCATGGAGGTGAGTCAGGGGGATGGCACGGGCATATTCCACATATTGTATCTGACAGTGGAAACCCTTGGTTGGTAACGGTCACTGGAGTGGACAGGAGTGTTTGGGGACTCCCGGGCTCTCGCCAGCCATCCATACGTTAATTAGCGTGGCTGGAGAGTGGCGGCTTGTCCGTGAGTCAACTGGGACGGCATAACCCTGGCTGGAACAGACTACAGAGCAGGGAGAGGAGAGGCTGAGAGACAGAACATACACCTTTCACCCTCCCTACTACACATGCCCCATATTTTCATTACAGGATAGTTGACATGTTTTGCAGTTTGAAGGGAAGTGGCTGAGATTTAACATCCGCAGACTAGCATTTATATTATGGAAGACAAATCCATATGTTGTTGTTATTACTGGTGATGATGAACACACACACACACACACACACACACACACACACACACACACACACGCACACACGTTGTAGCCAGCAGCACTTGACAGTCAGTGTGTGTCCATTTGGCATCTGTCATATAAAAAACGTGTCCCTCTTTCTTCTGTAGCACAGTTGGTAGAGCATGGCGCTTGTAACGCCAGGGTAGTGGGTTCGATTCCCGGGACCACCCATACGTAGAATGTATGCACACATGACTGTAAGTCGCTTTGGATAAAAGCGTCTGCTAAATGGCATATATTATTATATTATATATTATTCCTCCCCTGCCTCTGCTCAGCCACCATCCCCACTCATTCATATTTAATAACACACACTGACTGAAGCTGGCACATTTCACTGAATATAAAGGGATTTCAGAGAGATGAAACTTCCAAACCCTTTACATCAACAGAGATGCTCGAATTCTAATCTGCCAAACAGACAGACAGACAGACAAGCAGACAGACACAGACAGTCAGACAGGCGTGTGGAGAGATGGAGAGTGTTATTAAGGTTGGATGTTATTTATTCATTAGTGCCTCGCTAGTCTTTCCATCTTAAGTACTGATTACACAAAGGTCAGCTTCACTGTGTGTGTGTGTGGTGTACTGTCGCATAGTGTGTATGTGTGTATATGTATGAAGTATAGTGCCGCATGTCAGAAGTTTATGGGTAGAATATGTTTCTGTCCTTTCTCCTCTGTTTAACTAGAGAAGTTACTCCCTGGAAGTCTGCCCTTGGGCAGAGTAAGTTTCTTAAGGCTGTGTTTTTCCCAGCCTGCTCCACTCAGGTAAAGACTGGAATTTTACTACCTGAGGTCTTATTCCAACTCGACACAGGAATAAAAAGAGAGTGTGTGTGTGTGTGTGAGCACGAGTGAGCGAGTGAGTGAGTGTATGAGTGAGTGTATGAGTGAGAGAGCGAGTGTATGTGTGAGTTTGCGTGTTTGTGTGCGTGTTTATTGCTGAGCTGTTTTTGGCAGTGTAGTAACAGGCCATTAAACAGTGTGTTGTGAGTGCAATTTACTGTGTCCCCAGGGCCAGTGCATTGGAGAGAGAAGTGGCTGATGGCACATTCCAAAGGCCTTAATGGCCTCTTGGTCTTCAGCAATTAGGAAATATCAAGCTAGTCGGATTGATTACTTTCTGGTATCCTTTTCTATGGTGCCAAAAGTGAAAAAAGTATGGATTGAGGATCTATTGGAGATAACAGACATTAGAAATAATTGAAAACTATCAGAAACCAGGCATCATTTTTATAGTTATAGCAGATTTTGAGAAAGCCTTCAATAAAAGTATGGCTTTAATTTATTTATAAGTGCCTGGATTATTTCAATTTTAGAGAATCTCTTGTAAAATGGGCAAACGTCATGTGTATAACACTCCTTTATGTAAAATTATAAATAATGGTTATTTCTCAAAGAGTTGTATTGTTAAGAGGTGTAAAACAGGGTTGCCTTCTTTCACCATACTTGTTTGCTATGGCCATTGAATAGTTAATTATAAAAATCAGATCCAATTTTTAAAAGTAAGGGGTTAAAAATGTATGGATTAGAAACAAAGGTATCAATGTATGCTGATGATTCAGGTTTTCTTTTCTTGAGTCCACAATCTTCAACCCTGAATGGTCTTATTGAGGAGCTGGATAATGTTTCCAGTTTATCTGGATTAAAACCCAACTATGATAAGTGTACTATATTATGGATTGAGTCTCTAAAAGACTCAGACTTTAAATTGCTACGTGGTCTCCTGATTACCTGGGTGGATGGTGCTGTTGATGGGCTTCGTGTACACATTCCTGAAAAGTTGAATGATCTTGCAACTATCAATTTTGATAGAAAACAGATAGGATCTTGAAACCATGGAAAGGGAAACACCTGTCAGTCTATGGGAAAAAGACACTGATTAATTCTCTCGTCATATCACAGTATCTATTCATGGCTCTACCGACTCTAGGAGAGAACTTGAAAAAGCAATGTGAGCAAAAACCATTTAATTTAATTTAGAATGGAAATCAAGAAAGTTAAACAGATCTATTTATATAATGAATATGAGTTTGGATGGCTAAAACTATTAAATATCAAGGCCTTAAATCTCTTCTCTAATATATCGTTGGATGCAGTTTATGGTAGAGAAATGAATGTTAAATATCTGGCAACCGCTCTGGTGGACATTCCTGCAGTCAGGATACCAATTACACAGTCCCTTGAGACATATGTAGCATTGTGTTGTGGAGAAAGGAGAAATGCTCACTAACAGGGATGTAAATAAATTTGTGCCCAAAATTTCAGAGATATTATCTAAATTTTGTGCGTCTGGAAATTTTCTGGGATCTTTAACTTCTATCTTCTATCTATCGTCTATATTCTACTCATGAGACATGGGACCAACACTTTACATGTTGCGTTTATATTTTTGTTCAGTATAGTTTATGCCACTCATTAAATATCATAAATGGCTGATGAAAACTAATATAAATCGTGAAATGTATCAGTTTCACAGTCAAGAGGGTTGACAACTATCCCTTGTAAAATTCAAGATGGTTGGGAACAGATTTTCGATGTCCCAATACCATGGCATCGGGTGTATGAACTGATATACAGTACAAAACAACAATTGATGCATTCATTTGTTATTTTCAATTTAAGCTATTATATTAAATTCTCGCTACAAACAGAACGCTCAGTATATGGGGTATTCAACAGTCAGACCGGTGCGGACTCTGCCATGCAGAAAACAGAATTAGTAGAGCATTTCTCTTGGAACTGTCCATCGCTGGCTTGTTTTTGGAGTCAGGTCCAGGCATGGTTGTTATGCCATAATATCAGGGTGGTGTTGGACCTGCCAGCTATTGCTGGAGGATTTGAAGGACACAGTCAGCCAATAGGAAATATCATTGTGTTCTTGGGTAAAATGTTTCTTTTTGGGGCAATTTCAGCAGAAATGTTGTCGATGGGGAGGTTCAAGTCTCTAGTGAGACACCATGGTAGAATGATGGGGAGGTTCCTAATGAGACACCATGGTAGAATGATTGGGAGGTTCCTAGTGAGACACCACGGTAGAATGATGGGGAAATTCAAGTCCCTAGTGAGACACCATGGTAGAATGATGGGGAGGTTCAAGTCTCTAGTGAGACACCATGGTATAATTATGGGGAGGTTCAAGTCTCTAGTGAGACACTATGGGAGAATGATGGGGAGGTTCAAGTCTCTAGTGAGACACCATGGTAGAATGATGGGGAAATTCAAGTCCCTAGTGAGACACCATGGTAGAATGATGGGGAGGTTCCTAATGAGACACCATCTTAGAATGTTGGGGAGGTTCCTAGTGAGACACCATGGTAGAATGATGGGGAGGTTCCTAATGAGACACCATGGTAGAATGATTGGGAGGTTCCTAGTGAGACACCACGGTAGAATGATGGGGAGGTTCCTAGTGAGACACCATGGTAGAATGATGGGGAGGTTCCTAATGAGACACCATGGTAGAATGATGGGGAGGTTCCTAGTGAGACACCATGGTAGAATGATGGTGAGGTTCCTAATGAGACACCATGGTAGAATGATTGGGAGGTTCCTAATGAGACACCATGGTAGAATGATTGGGAGGTTCCTAATGAGACACCACGGTAGAATGATGGGGAGGTTCCTAGTGAGACACCATGGTAGAATGATGGGGAGGTTCCTAATGAGACACCATGGTAGAATGATTGGGAGGTTCCTAATGAGACACCATGGTAGAATGATGGGGAGGTTCCTAATGAGACACCATCTTAGAATGTTGGGGAGGTTCCTAGTGAGACACCATGGTAGAATGATGGGGAGGTTCCTAATGAGACACCATGGTAGAATGATTGGGAGGTTCCTAGTGAGACACCACAGTAGAATGATGGGGAGGTTCCTAGTGAGACACCATGGTAGAATGATGGTGAGGTTCCTAATGAGACACCATGGTAGAATGATTGGGAGGTTCCTAATGAGACACCATGGTAGAATGATGGGGAGGTTCCTAATGAGACACCATGGTGGAGTGATGGGGAGGTTCCTAGTGAGACACCATGGTAGAATGATGGGGAGGTTCCTCATGAGACACCATGGTAGAATGATGGGGAGGTTCCTAATAAGACACCATGGTAGAATGATGGGGAGGTTCCTAGTGAGACACCATGGTAGAATGATAGGGAGGTTCCTAATGAGACACCATGGTAGAATGACGGGGAGGTTCCTAATAAGACACCATGGTAGAATGATGGGGAGGTTCCTAGTGAGACACCATGGTAGAATGATAGGGAGGTTCCTAATGAGACACCATGGTAGAATGACGGGGAGGTTCCTAATAAGACACCATGGTAGAATGATGGGGAGGTTCCTAATGAGACACCATGGTAGAATGATGGGGAGGTTCCTAGTGAGACACCATAGTAGAATGATGGGGAGGTTACTAATGAGACACCATGGTAGAATGATGGGGAGGTTCCTCATGAGACACCATGGTAGAATGATGGGGAGGTTCCTAGTGAGACACCATGGGAGAATGATGGGGAGGTTCCTAATGAGACACCATGGTAGAATGATTGGGAGGTTCCTAGTGAGACACCATGGTATAATGATTGGGAGGTTCCTAATGAGACACCATGGGAGAATGGAGGGATGCATTAGAAGAGGTAATGATAGAATGGTGATTTACTGGGAAAGATGGGTTGATCTGTGGCTGTCTGAAGGGTGGAATTGATGAGTGTTGGAATAAATGTATACACAAATGTACAGTATAAATGTTTGATGTGGGGATGGGAATTTGTATGTTTTGCATTTGACTATTTATGTTTTGGTTTCATGCTGTGAGAGGTGTGTGCTGGCCCTGGTGATGATGGCTGCGCTCGCTTCCATACCTGCCCGGGGGTCGGGCAGGGCTTGTTTCTCCCCGCCCTATGAAAGTCCTTTTGGGCTCGGCATCTCGGGGCGGGTGGGGGTGAACACACCCACTGACCAGAGCGACCACGGTGGGAGCGGACATTAGTGTTGTCGTTGTGTTGTTGTTGTTGTTTTAAAGAATAAAAAAACAGATAAAAAACAGTGTGCTCTCAGACCAAATAAAACAAACAAACAGGACAATAGTTCTACAATAGGGTTAGGGTTAGATTAAATGAGCCACAGCCTCAAGGCAACAAGCTCTTGAGTTCTCATTTAATGTTGCTGCTGTTTCCCAGGGCATCATGCTACATACAGACACTGTTTCAGTCTGGATGCATACAGTATTCACGTCTACAATCTGACCACGTACCTCATACTAGTGTCCAATCACTGAAATTGCTTGAAGGGCGAAGGAGGGAGAGGGTGGGTGGGAGGGAGAGGAAAGGCCTCAATGTATTGAATTATGGGTCCCTAGTCTCTGAGACGCTACAATGGGCATTGTGGTGAGGGGTAGCCTAGCAGCTGTCGTTCCCTTCTGTTGTCAGGGCAACCACAGAAGTCTCACCCCTTCCCCACCCCCCAATCTTATACAGGCTTTGCCGCTGATATCTTTCTATGCTCCCCATTTCCCCCCTCTCTCGCTTCCCTTCTCTCTCTCTCTGTGCATGAATGATGCTCAAATGTATTTATTCAGTTTGGGGGTGTTGCTCTAAAGCTTATCTGTCCCTCTCTTTATCCTGTCTCTGTGACATCAACTGTTCTCTCTCTTTATCCTGTCTCTGTGACATCAACTGTTCTCTCTCTCTTTATCCTGTCTCTGTGACATCAACTGTTCTCTCTCTGTCTCTTTATCCTGTCTCTGTGACATCAACTGTTCTCTCTCTCTCTCTTTATCCTGTCTCTGTGACATCAACTGTTCTCTCTCTTTATCCTGTCTCTGTGACATCAACTGTTCTCTCTCTCTCTTTATCCTGTCTCTGTGACATCAACTGTTCTCTCCCTCTCTTTATCCTGTCTCTGTGACATCAACTGTTCTCTCTCTTTATCCTGTCTCTGTGACATCAACTGTTCTCTCTCTCTTTATCCTGTCTCTGTGACATCAACTGTTCTCTCTCTGTCTCTTTATCCTGTCTCTGTGACATCAACTGTTCTCTCTCTCTCTCTTTATCCTGTCTCTGTGACATCAACTGTTCTCTCTCTTTATCCTGTCTCTGTGACATCAACTGTTCTCTCTCTCTCTTTATCCTGTCTCTGTGACATCAACTGTTCTCTCTCTCTCTTTATCCTGTCTCTGTGACATCAACTGTTCTCTCTCTCTCTTTATCCTGTCTCTGTGACATCAACTGTTCTCTCTCTCTCTCTTTATCCTGTCTCTGTGACATCAACTGTTCTCTCTCTCTCTCTCTTTATCCTGTCTCTGTGACATCAACTGTTCTCTCTCTGTCTCTTTATCCTGTCTCTGTGACATCAACTGTTCTCTCTCTCTCTCTTTATCCTGTCTCTGTGACATCAACTGTTCTCTCCCTCTCTTTATCCTGTCTCTGTGACATCAACTGTTCTCTCCCTCTCTTTATCCTGTCTCTGTGACATCAACTGTTCTCTCCCTCTCTTTATCCTGTCTCTGTGACATCGACTGTTCTCTCTCTCTCTCTTTATCCTGTCTCTGTGACATCAACTGTTCTCTCTCTCTCTCTTTATCCTGTCTCTGTGACATCAACTGTTCTCTCTCCCTCTCTTTATCCTGTCTCTGTGACATCAACTGTTCTCTCTCTTTATCCTGTCTCTGTGACATCGACTGTTCTCTCTCTCTCTCTTTATCCTGTCTCTGTGACATCAACTGTTCTCTCTCCCTCTCTTTATCCTGTCTCTGTGACATCGACTGTTCTCTCTCTCTCTCTTTATCCTGTCTCTGTGACATCAACTGTTCTCTCTCTCTCTCTTTATCCTGTCTCTGTGACATCGACTGTTCTCTCTCCCTCTCTTTATCCTGTCTCTGTGACATCAACTGTTCTGTCTCTCTCTCCCTCTCTCTTTATCCTGTCTCTGTGACATCAACTGTTCTCTCTCTGTCTGTGTGTGTGCTGTATTCATGGACTCGAGTTGTGTGAGTTGGTGGGTAGGAGATGGGTTATCCATGGTCTTTGGGCTAGGATCTTTCTGGGAATGAGGACAGAGTTATAGCAATTGGGGGGGAGGGGAGAAGAGGAGAGAGAGTCCTCAGGCAGAGTGGCGTGTTGTGGGAGGAAGAGATGAAGAGTGAATCTAGTCAGAGCAAACAGGGGTTTTATTTAATGCACTAAAGTAGCTACTAGCTAGCGGCCTGTCTCATCTCCTCTCGATAGTCAGAAGACTTAGCTGAAGCTATACATATCTGGGACCAGATTGGCAGAATACTAGTTGGCACATCTTTTTAGGAATTTCTCTAGCCCTCTATCTTCCCTTCTCTCTCTCTCTCTCTCTCTGTGTGTGTGTGTTGGATTAGTGATTGAGAGTGAGCTAAGCCTACAGTGGACTGACAAACTGACAGAGATGCCGGGTACAGTAAGTAACACAGCCTCGGATTAACACACACTCACTCATCCAAATGGTTTTCTGTATCACACAGCTGTCTTAACATATTATACCACCGGCTCAGAGCGGACTGGATCTTTTTAGTCAGTCATTATCTAACCAATCTCCACCTGTAGAAGCTTGTGTGATGATGCAAATCGTTGCCGACCATAATATTGACTCAATTAATGTCCATACAGCCCAGCTGTCATATTATAAAGCATTAAACACTCTAGGTGTGTGTGTGTGTGTGTGTGTGTGTGTGTGTGTGTGTGTGTGTGTGTGTGTGTGTGTGTGTGCGTGTGCGTGCGTGTGCACCCTATTCACACCAGTGGAGGCTGCTGAGGGGAGGACGGCTCCTAATGATGGCTGGAATGGTATCAAACATGGTTTCCATCCATTACACTCCATGCCAGACATTATTATGAGCCGTCCTCCCCTCAGCAGCCTCCACTGATTCACAAACACACACAGGAATACAGCTGGTTCATATCAGTGAGCTACTCCCACTAGATTAGCGTGAGAGTGTGAAATGTACTGTACCATACACACACACAGCCAGGCTCAGAGATTGAGTTGACTAGATCAGTGTAGATTACGTAACACACAGGGGAGTGGTGTGTGTGTGTGTGTGTGTTAAAGAGAGCAAGCGAGATCAATTTTCTGCCCATTGGTTTCTCTGGCACATTTTCGGATGTGGACGCCTAGTCGGTAAACTGCTTTCCTAAGACCTCTGACACGTGTGTGTGTGTTGTGCCTGCAATGGAGGGTCTGTGATGTGTGGAATGCAGCTTTGATACTACCTGTCGCTCTTTCTTTCTCTCTCTCTTTAACTTTCTCACTCCCACTCTCTTTCTCCAAAAGGACGGTGAACACACTTGTCTGTGTGAGGAGTGTGATTGAGCACTGTGTGTGTTGGCTGCTAAAGCGTCTGATGACAATCTCAGTATAAAACCCCAGGCCTCGGGGTTCCCTCTCTGATTTAACCCTGTAGAGTTAAGACTCATTACAACAGGATTACACTGCTACACTTCTTCAACTCTTCTCCTACTCTATAAATCCATCCCTCACTACTTTCTCTTTTTATAGCCATCCCCCTCTCTCTCTCTCTTTATCCTCATCCACCTCTCTCTCCATCTCTATGTGCTCATCCTTCTCTCTCCATCTAAAAGAGTGTGTTTGTTGAGGGCGGTGGCTGCTGGGTAATCTTGGCTCTGGGGGAAAAAAAGAGATTAAATGTCAGATTACAGAAAAGAGAGGATTACACCTTTTCAGGCTTTTTTGATGAGGAGGTCCTGGCCTCACACCTACGTACAGACAGACACCACGTACGTACAGACAGACACCACGTACGTACAGACAGACACCACGTACGTACAGACAGACACCACGTACGTACAGACAGACACCACGTACGTACAGACAGACACCACGTACGTACAGACAGACACCACGTACGTACAGACAGACAGACACCACGTACGTACAGACAGACAGACACCACGTACGTACAGACAGACAGACACCACGTACGTACAGACAGACAGACACCACGTACGTACGTACAGACAGACAGACACCACGTACGTACAGACAGACAGACACCACGTACGTACAGACAGACAGACACCACGTACGTACAGACAGACAGACACCACGTACGTACAGACAGACAGACACCACGTACGTACAGACAGACAGACACCACGTACCTACAGACAGACAGACACCACGTACCTACAGACAGACAGACACCACGTACCTACAGACAGACAGACACCACGTACCTACAGACAGACAGACACCACGTACCTACAGACAGACAGACACCACGTACCTACAGACAGACAGACACCACGTACGTACAGACAGACAGACACCACGTACCTACAGACAGACAGACACCACGTACGTACAGACAGACAGACACCACGTACGTACAGACAGACAGACACCACGTACGTACAGACAGACAGACACCACGTACGTACAGACAGACAGACACCACGTACGTACAGACAGACAGACACCACGTACGTACAGACAGACAGACACCACGTACGTACAGACAGACAGACAGACACCACGTACGTACAGACAGACAGACAGACACCACGTACGTACAGACAGACAGACAGACACCACGTACGTACAGACAGACAGACAGACACCACGTACGTACAGACAGACAGACAGACACCACGTACGTACAGACAGACAGACAGACAGACACCACGTACGTACAGACAGACACCACGTACGTACAGACAGACAGACAGACAGACACCACGTACGTACAGACAGACAGACAGACACCACGTACGTACAGACAGACAGACAGACACCACGTACGTACAGACAGACAGACAGACACCACGTACGTACAGACAGACAGACAGACACCACGTACGTACAGACAGACAGACAGACACCACGTACGTACAGACAGACAGACAGACAGACAGACAGACAGACACCACGTACGTACGTACGTACAGACAGACAGACACCACGTACGTACGTACGTACAGACAGACAGACACCACGTACGTACGTACAGACAGACAGACAGACACCACGTACGTACGTACGTACAGACAGACAGACACCACGTACGTACAGACAGACAGACAGACAGACACCACGTACGTACAGACAGACAGACAGACAGACACCACGTACGTACAGACAGACAGACAGACAGACACCACGTACGTACAGACAGACAGACAGACACCACGTACGTACAGACAGACAGACAGACAGACACCGCGTGCGTACGTACAGACAGACAGACAGACAGACACCGCGTACGTACGTACAGACAGACAGACAGACAGACACCGCGTGCGTGCGTGCAGACAGACAGACAGACAGACACCGCGTACGTACGTACAGACAGACAGACAGACACCGCGTACGTACGTACAGACAGACAGACAGACACCGCACGTGCGTACAGACAGACAGACAGACACCGCGTGCGTGCGTACGACGACAGACAGACACCGCGTGCGCACGCACGCACAGACAGACAGACACCGCGTACGTACGTACAGACAGACAGACACCGCGTACGTACGTACGTACGTACGTACGTACAGACAGACAGACACCGCGTACGTACGTACAGACAGACACCGCGTACGTACGTACAGACAGACAGACACCGCGTACGTACGTACAGACAGACAGACACCGCGTACGTACGTACAGACAGACAGACACCGCGTACGTACGTACAGACAGACAGACAGACACCGCGTACGTACGTACGTACGTACGTACGTACAGACAGACAGACACCGCGTACGTACAGACAGACACCGCGTACGTACGTACAGACACCGCGTACGCACGCACGCACGCGTACGACCACCACCGCGTACGCACGACACGCACGACACGTGCGTGCGTACAGACACGCACGCACGCACGCGTACGTACGTACGTACGCACGACACGCACGTACGCACGTGCGCGTACGACCGCGTGCGTGCGTGCGCACATACGACACGACGTGCACGTGCACGCACGCACCGCTGTACGTACACGCACGTACGCACGCACGCGTGCTGACACGCACGCACGCACTGACACCGCGTGCACGCACACACGCACGTACAGCACGCGTGCGTACGCACGCACGACTGACACCACGTACGCACGCACGCACGTACGACACGCACGTACACCACGTACGCACGTACAGACACCGCGTGCGTGCACGTGCGCACGTGCGTGCACGCACGACACCACGCACGCACGCACGCACGACACCACGCACGTACGCACGCACGCACAGACACCACGCACGCACGCACGCACGACACGACACCGCACGCACGTACAGACGACACGCGTGCGTGCGTACGCACGCGCCGTACGTACGCACGCACGCACGCACGCACGCACAGACGACACCGCACGCACGCACACGCACGACGTGACACCGCACGCACGCACGGTACGCACGCACGCACACGCACGCACGCACGACACCACGCACGCACGCACGCACGCACTGACACGCACGCACGCACGCACGACTGACTGACACCACGCACGCACGCACGCACGACTGACACGCACGCACGACGCACGCACGCACGCACGCACGCACGTACGCACGCACACCACGTACACGCACGCACGTACGCGTGCACGCACGTGCGCACGCACGGACGACACGCGCACGTGCACGTGCACGCACGCAGTGACACGTACGCACGACGCACGCACGCACAGCACGTGACGTGCGCACGCACGACCGCACGCGTACGTGCGTGCACGTGTCGTCCGCACGCACGCACGCACGTGTCGTCGCGTGCGCACGCACGCACGCACGCACGCACGTGTACGCACGCACGTACGTACGCACGCACGCGTACGCACGCACGCACGCACGCACGCACGCGACGCGACACGCACCGCACGCACGGACCGCACGCACGCACGTGCGCACGCGACCGACACCGCACGCACGCACGTGCGCGACGCACGCACGCACGCGACACGTATGTACGCACGGACTGACACCGCGCACGGACTGACACCGCACGTACGTACAGGCGACACGCACGCACGTACTGACAGACTGACACCACGTACGCACGTACTGACTGACTGACACCACGCACGCACGCACAGACTGACTGACACCACGCACGTACGTACAGACTGACTGACACCATGTACGTACAGACAGACACCACGTACGCACGCACGCACGCACAGACACCACGCACGCACGACGCACCACGCACAGACACACGCACGCACGTACAGACACACACGCACGCACGTACGCACAGACTGACACCGCGTACGCACAGACTGACACCGCGTGCGTACGTACGTGCGTGCGTACGTACGTACGTACAGAGTGACACCGCGTACGTACGTACGTACAGAGTGACACCGCACGCACGCACGGACGACACCGCACGCACGCACGC
>NC_068433.1:47681820-47810318 GCF_023373465.1 Oncorhynchus keta
TAGCAGTAACCCAGGTATGTTTAACTGCCAGAGCCCAGCCCTATATTAGCCCAGCCCAGGGGTTGACCTGATTTACTAGTAAGTGTGTGTGAGTGCTCTTTGAGTGTAAAACCAAAGGTAAAGCTGCCACTGCTGCACACACACACACTCATAGAGAGAGAGTGTTCTGTTTCGCCTGTCTCTGAGAGTAGGGCTGAGTTGACAGAACACAGGTTTTCTTTCTTGCTGAAGTGTGTGTGTGTGTGTGTGTGTATGTGTGCTGGTTTGCGGACTGCAGAGCGAATCCGTTTGGTTGGGTCTGGGATCTGGTCAAAACCCGGTTCTGCTCAAATCGACTCATCAACTACCATTTCACACTAAACTGGATTATGTTATGCAGATATACGCTTGGGGGTGTGGCTACTGTCTGTGTGTGTGTGCGCGTTTCTTTGCGCAGTGTGTGTTTTATGTTTAATGTTGCATCCATCTCAGTGGAAATGGCATAACCTTCTGCGGAGGAGCTCCAGGGGGCCTGATAGCTCGTCTGCCCCAGAGTAGGCTACCCTCCCTGGGTACACAGTCCCTACTGCTCCCCTTTCCCCCATAGAGCCTGGAGCTTTGGCTGGCTGCACTTCAAACACTTCACTTCAATTTCACATCACACACACTCAGACCAGCAACCAACTAAATATTTCCAGCCCTTAAAATCGGTTATTTAATCATATCAGGCGAGTCTGTGGCATTGCTTGACTTGGACTGAAATAGGTTCCCCGGTACTCATTTTGTGTGCTGGTACTGTTTATATTTAGGCGCAGGAGCTCCACAATACTTTTTCGCTAATATTCTATAAGAGGAACACGAGCTCAAGCAGTAGAACATTTTAAAGTACTGGTACTCGGCTCCGCTGAGCTCCTGCCCATGTCAAGCATCGGTCCGGGGACCTCTTTTCATTCACAGTGCTAGCCAGGCTAAGAGGCAGCACAGCAGGCAGGACAGTTCAAAACAATGACCAGACAAACAGTAGGCTAGTAGACAGTGGAGTTGGAACAGGTGGGAAGTGGGAGCAGAGAAGAGGAAGACTAGTAGCCCAGAGGGGGATAAATACACGACAGGAATCAATGATTTTATATATACACCCAACCAGAACAATCACCAGACCGTCTCGGACCGTCAATGATTCAGCGCTTAAAAAAAATATAGACATCAAAACATTTAGGAGTCCTATATTTCAGGTGTTTTTGGGAGCAGATGGAGGGAGCAGTGTTCTGAACGGAACTGCTAAATGGTCGATATATTGTTATGCAGGTTGAGTAGGTTTGCAACACATTTATTCTGTGCTGTGCTTTGCAAGGCCATGAGTTGCCAGAATGATGCAGTGAGTCTGGCCTCTCCAGTGTTTGAGGAGGCTGTGCTACAAATCATCAAGGATAGGCTAGTCTGTATCACGCTCAACACTGTGGAGGGTATAAACCCTGTCTGGCCCTGTAGTCCACAGACAACCCCTATACCCATAGCAGTCCATTACACTTCATGTAGATTGGAAAGAGTTGTGAAGTTCTGCTATACACTACAGTAAGCAATATGGTAGTATCTCCACCCTCTGACCTGCTATGTGGATTTCTCAGTGTCAGATTCAAGTATGGATACTGTAGGTGGCTGGTGGGCAGGTTGTGTAAGAACCAGAGGTGTGGTACCACAACAGTGCTACTTAACTCACAGAGCACCTGTGATGTCCTAGATCGTAGTGATTCGGCTGTTGGGTAATGCTGTTGTAGAATGGCTGGTGGGGTCATGACGGGTCCACTGTGAGGTCACTTCCTGTGAGTGACTGCCCGGGGGGATAGTTTGTGACGTCTCATCTCATCTCTTTAAACCAATTCCCTTTATTTGAATCTCGGTCTCCCTCACAGGCTCTCTCTCACGCGCATGAGTACACACACACACACGCACACGCACACGCGTGCCTTTTTAGACCTATCCAGTGCCTTCAGAAAGTATTCACACTGTTTGACTTTTTTTCCACATTTTGATGTGTTACAAGGTGAGATAAAACTAGATTTAATTGTATTTTTTTTTGTCAACGATCTACAGGAAATACTCTGCTCCCGTTGGCGTGGAAATCGCCCTTAGGACAGATCCACTGATAGGACAGATCCATGCTAGCTAGGGCTTATCAAATGGGTTTGACAATCTCAAGTAGCCTACGTCCTATCACCACCTCTTGGTCATGAATTTCACACCAACTGAAGCCTCTTCTAGAACTGTTCATCTCCAGACAATGACTTTGTTTCTGGCTTTTCTTCTGTTCTGATTTGTGTTAGTTTTTATGAGAAAATCTAGTACATCGATGCCAGTGTGTATTGTACCTCAGGCGAGGTCATACTGTGATTTCCTGTACCGAGACGTTGTTCAGATGTGTGTGTGTGTGACCTGTGTGAAACACGCTGAGCAGCTCTGGCCTACATAGAACACACAACGCTACAACTAACAAATATCTCTCACCAGGCAGTGTGTCTGCCTCATGTTTTGTTGTGTTGCAGTGTGTGTTGTGTTCTTTTTCAGTTGGGTGTTTAGACAGAGTAGAGAGGAAGAGGACACAGGCTTGTGTGTGTGTGTGTGTGTGTGTGTGTGTGTGTGTGTGTGTGTGTGTGTGTGCGCGCGCCCATACCAGCCCTGTTTGGAGGACAAATACTGACCTGAGTTCAGCACTGGCCCGGGGACAGTCAACACAACACACCCCATATGTAGATTTGTAACGTATGGTGTGTGTCTCTTCCCTTTCTCAGACTCAGTTTCCACCCTGTTCTTTTTTTGGAATACTGACTGAGACACCACAGAAATGTTAGTTACCATACTTGAATCTCCCCCTTCTCCCAGATTTGATGAGGTGGGCAGGAAGTGGCGTGTACTGTGTCTGTGTGATAGACGGGACAGACGACATGTCAGCGCTTGCTGTTCCTCATCCCTCCGGCTTGTTGGGGTCATGTAAGGGTAGCCTGTCGGGGCGGCAGATAGCCTAGTGGTTAGAGAGTTGTGCCAGTAACCGAAAGGTTGCTTGATCGAACCCCCGAGCTGACAAGGTAAAAATCTGTCCTTCTGCCCCTGAACAAGGCAGTTAACCCACTGTTCCTAGGCCTTCATTGTAAATAAGAATTTGTTCTTATTTAACTGCCTTGCCTAGTAAAATAAAAAATAAAAAGGGTCAGGTAATTCTCTGGCCACACTGAGTCAATAATGTGTGTGTGGGTGTAGGTTCTAACCCAGGCAGAATAGCTTGGTTACGAACTGGTGGGGCCATCTGTGCCCTGGGCCCGAGTGCTACAGGATAGTGTTTGTGACCTAGTTAACTGGTACTGACAGAGAGAGAGAGTTGTGTGGAGAATCTGAGGATGGATGGAGGGAGGGTGGGAGAGGTGTGGGGAATCTGAGGATGGAGGGAGGGAGGGAGGGAGAAGTGTGGGGAATCTGAGGATGGAGGGAGGGAGGGAGGGAGAAGTGTGGGGAATCTGAGGATGGAGGGAGGGAGGGAGAAGTGTGGGGAATCTGAGGATGGAGGGAGGGAGGGAGAGGTGTGGGGAATCTGAGGATGGAGGGAGGGAGGGAGAGGTGTGGGGGTATCTGAGGATGGAGGGAGGGAGGGAGAGGTGTGGGGTATCTGAGGATGGAGGGAGGGAGGGAGGGAGAGGTGTTGGGAATCTGAGAGAGAGACTGTATGTGTTAATCTCATCAGTTACTGTTGGACATGAGAAGGCCCTGTAAAATATAGATGAGGACAAGCTGGCTATGCCTTGTGTGTGTGTGTGTGTGTGTGTGTGTGTGTGGTTATCTGTCTGTGTGTGTGTGTTGGCTTTGTTTGCCGGCTGCCAAGGTAACAGTGTAGTTATATAGTCAGGTTACAGACAGTCCAGTTGTACTGAAGTCCAGTTGGTTTATTACGCAATCATCCTCTGTGCCTGTAGTTAACAGTTAAAGCCGTTTCTGCATCAGAGGCTGCGCCTGTAAACCCAGAGGCTACGAACTTCTCTAGCCACTCAGTAGAGCCATCAAAGTCGGCAAAGAGAGGAGACTTAGAGCTCTCTGTTTCATGCATCTTGTGTCCTCTATCCTCCTATTCAGTTATTTTTCTCAAGGCCGGAATGGGTTAGAGGGCGCACAGACTGGGGAATGGGTTAGAGGGCGCACAGACTGGGGAATGGGTTAGAGGGCGCACAGACTGGGGAATGGGTTAGAGGGCGCACAGACTGGGGAATGGGTTAGAGGGCGCACAGACTGGGGAATGGGTTAGAGGGCGCACAGACTGGGGAATGGGTTAGAGGGCGCACAGACTGGGGAATGGGTTAGAGGGCGCACAGACTGGGGAATGGGTTAGAGGGCGCACAGACTGGGGAATGGGTTAGAGGGCGCACAGACTGGGGAATGGGTTAGAGGGCGCACAGACTGGGGAATGGGTTAGAGGGCGCACAGACTGGGGAATGGGTTAGAGGGCGCACAGACTGGGGAATGGGTTAGAGGGCGCACAGACTGGGGAATGGGTTAGAGGCGCACAGACTGGGGAATGGGTTAGAGGCGCACAGACTGGGGAATGGGTTAGAGGGCGCACAGACTGGGGAATGGGTTAGAGGGCGCACAGACTGGGGAATGGGTTAGAGGGCGCACAGACTGGGGAATGGGTTAGAGGGCGCACAGACTGGGGAATGGGTTAGAGGGCGCACAGACTGAGGAATGGGTTAGAGGGCGCACAGACTGGGGAATGGGTTAGAGGGCGCACAGACTGACACAAGTGCACAGTCAGTCAGTCCTAGAAATGGAGCTTATGTTTACATTACAAGAGATTAGAATATGATGACAGTGTATTACAGTCTGATAAATCAATTACCACTCAATAACATGATCAATATCTGTCTTACTAACTATACTTTGCTATGAGATTTACCATAAACTTGGCTGAGCTCATACTGTCCTATCATACATGCATGAGTCATTTACTGTAGTGTACATTGAATTGACAACATTCTCTTTGAAGTGACATTCTCAATATCTTACATGTCTGTGTGTGTGTCCCTCTCTCTCTCTCTGTGTGTCTCTCTCTCTGTGTGTGTGTGTGTCTCTCTCTGTGTGTGTGTGTGTGTCTGTCTCTGTGTGTGTGTGTGTGTGTGTCTAGGCGGAGCGTGGCAGCGATGGTAACAACATCCTCAGCCTCCCGGTACCGATGCGGCGGGGGGGCTCTGAGTCCAACCTGGTGTCTGACGGGGGCGAGGGGGGCGTGGGCCTGGACTTCACTAAGGGCCGTCTGGCCATCGACAGCCTGCAGCAGAAGATACTCAAGGTGTGTGTGTGTGTGTGTGTGTGTGAGAGATGGAGAAAGAGAGAACAACTGCATGGGCCCACCTGTGTGTTAGTCTCTGTGTTGACTCGTTGATCTCCCCCAAGGTGACGGAGCAGATCAAGGTGGAACAGACAGCCAGGGACCAGAACGTGGCAGAGTACCTCAAACTGGTCAACAACGCTGACAAGCAGCAGGTGGCACGCATACGCCAGGTCAGTCCAATTACATCCCACTGATTTCTCCTTTTATGATGCTACATAACTGCATCTGCCAAGTGCGCTGAATGTTTACAAGCCTCTTTTTTTAAAGAAAATGCAGCAATTCTAGCAGTATCTTTAATTTGACCCTTTGCCTCTCCTGTGGGTCTGCCAGGTGTTTGAGAAGAAGAACCAGAAGTCTGCCCACAGCATCGCCCAGCTTCAGAGGAAGCTGGAGCAGTACCACCGTCGTATGAAGGAGGAGGCCAACGGGGCCAAGCACCCGCCCAGGGATGCCCGGGGGGAGGGGGGCAAGGAGGGCCAAAAGGACGGCAGCCTGCGGGACGTCAGCATGGCCAGCGCGCGCAACCCGGCAATGGACAAGGTCAAAACCATCGGCCCCGGGGTCTCCCTCTCGCCCCCCTTCTTCTTCAACAAGTCGCGGGAGTTCGCCAACCTCATCCGCAACAAGTTTGGCAGCGCCGACAACATCGCCCACATGAAGAGCTCCATGGAGACGGGGGCGGGGCTCCAGGCAGAAGGCGGGGCCCGGGCGCTGAGCGGCAGCGCCACCACGATTGCCAAGGCCAAGTACCCCAGCGACGACGAATGTTCCACGGGGACCTCTGTGTCGGCAGACTCCAACGGGAACCCGGCGGGGGGGTCGGGGTTAGGGTCAGGGGGTGGGCCGGGGAGGTCAGACTCTCAAGCGAGGCTGGGGGAGGTGCTGGAGGAGGTCAGGGAGATTAGGGAGGCCCAGGCACAGCTGGCCGAGGACATGGAGTCACTGAAAAGCCAGTTCAAGAGTGACTACAGCTTCATCACACAGACACTGCAGGAGGAGAGATACAGGTTGGTGCAGACACAATGAAGAACACACACACACATACACACACACAGACCTACACACACAAATCAACACAGCAAGCAAGCACAAACACACCCTCATTTCTGGGTATAAAAGAACCTAATCTTTCAGACACTTCTCCCCATGAGTCTTCCTCCATGCAGACGCACCCACAACATCCTCCATGCAGACGCACCCACAACATCCTCCATGCAGACGCACCCACAACATCCTCCATGCAGACGCACCAACAACATCCTCCATGCAGACGCACCAACAACATCCTCCATGCAGACGCACCAACAACATCCTCCATGCAGACGCACCAACAACATCCTCCATGCAGAAGCACCAACAACATCCTCCATGCAGACGCACCAACAACATCCTCCATGCAGACGCACCAACAACATCCTCCATGCAGACGCACCAACAACATCCTCCATGCAGACGCACCAACAACATCCTCCATGCAGACGCACCAACAACATCCTCCATGCAGACGCACCAACAACATCCTCCATGCAGACGCACCAACAACATCCTCCATGCAGACGCACCAACAACATCCTCCATGCAGACGCACCAACAACATCCTCCATGCAGACGCACCAACAACATCCTCCATGCAGACGCACCAACAACATCCTCCATGCAGACGCACCAACAACATCCTCCATGCAGACGCACCAACAACATCCTCCATGCAGACGCACCAACAACATCCTCCATGCAGACGCACCAACAACATCCTCCATGCAGACGCACCAACAACATCCTCCATGCAGACGCACCAACAACATCCTCCACGCAGACGCACCAACAACATCCTCCACGCAGACGCACCAACAACATCCTCCACGCAGACGCACCAACAACATCCTCCACGCAGACGCACCAACAACATCCTCCACGCAGACGCACCAACAACATCCTCCACGCAGACGCACCAACAACATCCTCCACGCAGACGCACCAACAACATCCTCCACGCAGACGCACCAACAACATCCTCCACGCAGACGCATCAACAACAACATCCTCCACGCAGACGCACCAACAACAACATCCTCCACGCAGACGCACCAACAACAACATCCTCCACGCAGACGCACCAACAACAACATCCTCCACGCAGACGCACCAACAACAACATCCTCCACGCAGACGCACCAACAACAACATCCTCCACGCAGACGCATCAACAACAACATCCTCCACGCAGACGCACAAACAACAACATCCTCCACGCAGACGCACAAACAACAACATCCTCCACGCAGGCGCACAAACAACAACATCCTCCACGCAGACGCACAAACAACAACATCCTCCACGCAGACGCACAAACAACAACATCCTCCACGCAGACGCATCAACAACAACATCCTCCACGCAGACGCACCAACAACAACATCCTCCACGCAGACGCACCAACAACAACATCCTCCACGCAGACGCACCAACAACAACATCCTCCACGCAGACGCACCAACAACAACATCCTCCACGCAGACGCACCAACAACAACATCCTCCACGCAGACGCACCAACAACAACATCCTCCACGCAGACGCACCAACAACAACATCCTCCACGCAGACGCACCAACAACAACATCCTCCACGCAGACGCACCAACAACAACATCCTCCACGCAGACGCACCAACAACAACATCCTCCACGCAGACGCACCAACAACAACATCCTCCACGCAGACGCACCAACAACAACATCCTCCACGCAGACGCACCAACAACAACATCCTCCACGCAGACGCACCAACAACATCCTCCATGCAGACGCACCAACAACAACATCCACGCAGACGCACCAACAACAACATCCTCCACGCAGACGCACCAACAACAACATCCTCCATGCAGACGCACCAACAACAACATCCTCCACGCAGACGCACCAACAACAACATCCTCCACGCAGACGCACCAACAACATCCTCCACGCAGACGCACCAACAACAACATCCTCCACGCAGACGCACCAACAACAACATCCTCCACGCAGACGCACCAACAACAACATCCTCCACGCAGACGCACCACCAACAACAACATCCTCCACGCAGACGCACCACCAACAACAACATCCTCCACGCAGACGCACCAACAACAACATCCTCCACCCAGACGCACCAACAACAACATCCTCCACGCAGACGCACCAACAACAACATCCTCCATGCAGACGCACCAAAAACAACCTCCACTATCGTTCTAGCGGTTTCACTTTATGATTATCTAGGCCTGCTTTACTATTTCCCACAATCGTAATCTTGTTTTTAATATTGTTGGCTGTTGATACTGTCAACTTGGGGCTGATGTAGATAATGCTTCACACACCACAAACAGAGAGCACACACACACACACACACACACACACACACACACACACACACATTGGTGAAGGAAGAGATGGACACACAGGTTTGGATTTAAAGCTGTGCATTCAATAATACGACTCCTCATTCTCTCCCCCCTTCTCTCTCTCTCTCTCTCTATTCTCTCTCTATTCTCTCTCTCTCTCTCTCTCTCTCTCTCTCTATCTATCCTCTCTCTATCCTCTCTCTCTCTCTCTCCCTTTCTTTCTCTCTCTATCCCCCCTCCCTTTCTCCCTCTCCCTAATAGGTTTGAGCGGTTAGAGGACCAGTTAAATGACCTGACAGAGTTGCACCAGCATGAGACCAGTAACCTGAAGCAGGAGCTGGCCAGCATCGAGGAGAAGGTGGCTTACCAGGCCTACGAGAGAGCTAGGGACATCCAGGTATATACACACACACACACACACACATACCTACAAACATGCCCTCTGCAAATCTATCTTAGCTGTATATGGTCAGTAACTTTATCTAAGCCTGTGTGTCAAATGTTAACTGAACGCTTGTGTTTTTCTGTGTTTACAGGAGGCTCTGGAGTCGTGTCAGACGCGTGTCTCTAAGCTGGAGCTCCAGCAGCAGCAGCAGCAGACGGTACAGGTGGAGAACACAGACGCCAAGGTGCTGCTGGGGAAATGCATCAACATCATGCTGGCCATCGTCACGGTGATCCTGGTGTGCGTTTCCACGGCGGCCAAGTTCACCGCGCCCCTCCTGCGGAGCCGCATGCACCTGGCTTTCACCTGCATGGGTTTGTCCCTACTGGTGGTCATCTGGAAGAACTGGGAGCACCTGCAGTGTGCCCTGGAACGCATGCTCCTCCCACACTGAGCTAGACTCCTCCCATGTTAAGCTAGTCTCCACCCAGTCTGATTTTGTCCCCCTCACACTGTGGGTTTGGCACCACCCATACCGAGCTTGCGACTTTGGAACTCTGTGACGTTGTCATAGTGATAGATTAAATGGGGCGGTGTTTACAATGTAGCCTTACACCCCACCACCCTTGTGTCTCTCCCCCTCTCTGTCTTTTGGAGTTTGGGCAGAACTCCTTGAGGGAAATTGTTTCCAAACGGTGCCAGTGTGCCACTACAGTACAAATTACAGGAAAGCAAGACTGACCAATCAGATGGTGGCTACAGAGGAAGCAGGACCAGTCACATACAGTATTATTGCGGACACTGGTCTTTGTGTGGTTGTCAATCTCAATAGGACATTGAACTGCACTATACAGGTGGTAAGCTTTACGTATAACCTTTATAGGGGAAACAAGGGGTCCCTCGATTGGTTCCCTGTCTTTTGCGGAGTCGTACTTACGTCACCTTAATTACACTAACACACTGACAGTATTAAAGACCTCTGGCTCTGATCCACACACAGTCTCACTCCCACCCCCCCAAGCCACTATGATACACATTCACCCACACTCACACTGACAGGAATGAGACTTGTGTGTCAGTGTATGTACAGGGGGTGGGGGTGTTCTCCATGTGAGAGAGCTTTGTCTGTGTGTACCTGTACTGTCAAGTGATGAAATGTTTTATAATTGAAAAAAAAGAGACAAAGGACAATGTTTCTTTTTTAAAGTGTAATATTTGTCTGAGTGTCCGTGAAGAGTGGTTAATTTTTTACAAAGGAATGGTAATGAACTGCAGGACTGCCTCTTGTTTCTGTGTACTGGTATGCGGGTTTGTGGATAAATGGTGTCTTATGTACTCTATAGTCTATTAACAGATGCAGTGGAACTGCCACAGGTCTAGTCTATAAGGGGTGAATTCACCCCAAGAGTTATGTGTTCTCTCTCCCAAAGGAAATGCATAGACTGACCCTTTAGCCGCTAACATGCTAACTGTATGAGTGATATCCTCTGCTAGTCTTTGATGAATCTGGGGGGAGGTAACCTCTGACCTGACACACAAACCTCATTTCTGATTCCTCCTTTAATATTGATGATAATGTCATTGTTGTGAAATAGGAATTAAGCTCTGTTCAGAATGGGCTGAACAAAGGATTTGACTTCTACCAAATGGTTCAGACAGATTTGAACACATTTTATTTATTTTCTCTGAAATGTTTAATATTGTTGAGCCTTTTTACAATGAGAACAAAATGAACATTCTAAATGCCTTTGATGCTATCGTCTGATTGGACGATACCCCTGTAAGCTACTTATCACTGTGATGATGATGATGTGGGCCAGGCCTAATTGCCTTTTCAATGCAGCTTCTGTGTTAAACCTGATATTTTCTGTGCTTTGGTCTCTGCCTCTTTTAAAAAGCCAAATGTGGGTTGGTTCTATGTGGCTGGTTGGCACCTTGAGTAATATAGTATGTCATGTCCTGAACCATTGATATTTACACAGAGTTCCGGCTCTATCCCAAATCTATCTATTCCCTGTCTCTGTGTCTGGAGAGAGAGCCATATCCCAGATTCACAGCCCAGGGACAATAATTCCGGTGTCTAGATTCCGGTATGTTATCCCCTCGGAGTAGCATTGCACATTGTTGGTTTTAATCTAGTTGTGGTTTTCCAAAACACAGTTTTTAAAACGAGAACAAAAATAAATCTTCCTTTTCTAGAAACTGAGTCCTTTATCATAGAGCTCTTCTCATCTTATCCTATGAAGATTCAACAGAGTATTTCTACCCTGAACTGATCTCTTGATCCGGTCATCAATTATACTTTATCTACCAGAGATGATGATGCAAGGAGCGAGGGCTCTGCACAGAAGTTGACGTTACTAACCTTTCAATCTGTTTGTCAATATGTTCTGCGTAGGTTCATGGCTGCGGGGAGATGTTTTAGGTTGTGGGTGCTGTTGACAGGGGCGGGGGGGAAGATGTTTTAGGTTGGGGGTGCTGTTTACAGGGTGGAGATGTTTTAGGTTGGGGGTGCTGTTGACCGGGGCGGGGGTGCTGTTGACAGGGGCGGGGAAGATGTTTTAGGTTGGGGGTGCTGTTGACCGGGGCGGGGGTGCTGTTGACAGGGGCGGGGAAGATGTTTTAGGTTGGGGATGCTGTTGACAGGGGGGGAAGATGTTTTAGGTTGGGGGTGCTGTTGACGGGCGGGGAAGATGTTTTAGGTGGGGGGTGCTGTTGACGGGGGGAAGATGTTTTAGGTTGGGGGTGCTGTTGACAGGGGCATGGAAGTATTTTTCTCTGCTCATACAGTGCTGTCGACAGGAGTAATAAATCACACACTTAGAAAAATGTGTTTGTGTGGATATACAGTTGAAGTTGGAAGTTTACATACACCTTAGCCAAATACATTTAAACTCAGTTTTTCACCATTCCTGACATTTAATCCTAGTAAAAAATCCCTGTTTTAGGTCAGTTAAGATCACTACTTTATTTTAAGAATGTGAAGTGTCAGAATAACAGTGATTTATTTCATGACATTCTCAGTGGGTCAGAAGTTTACATACTCAATTAGTATTTGGTAGCATTGCCTTCTATTGTTTAACTTCGGTCTAACGTTTCGAGTAGCCTTCCACAAGCTTCCCACAATCAGTTGGGTGAATAATGGCCCATTCCTCCTGACAGAGCTGGTGTAACTGAGTCAGGTTTGTAGTCCTCCTTGCTTGCTCATGCTTTTTCAGTTCTGCTCACAAATGTTCTATAGGATTGAGGGAGGGCTTTGTGATGGGCACTCCAATACCTTCACTTTGTTAGCCATTTTGCCACAACTTTGGAAGTGTGCTTGGAGTCATTGTCCATTTGGAAGACCCATTTGACCAAGCTTTAACTTCCTGATTGATGTCTGCCAGGACCTGGTTACGAGCTCGGGTCTCCGGTGTGAGAAACAGTCACTTAGCAAACTGAGCCACTAATAGTCGGCAGAACCCAGAAGATGAGGCAGACACAGCAGTACTTGAGACGGTGTTTTAATAAAGTAAAAAGGAAAGTACTTCAGGCAAAAATATAAATCCACAACGTCAAAAATTGAAAAGGTAAATCCACAAGTTGGTAGGTACAGCAGGGAAAAAGCCTCAAGATAATCAAAAATAAATGAGAATAAAAACAGTACCACAAGAGAGTCCAACTGGAGTAACAACTGTTCACAGCATCACTGGGGCTGGGTACTAACATTCAAACACAGAGCAAAGAACTGAGGAAAACTAAGGGTTTAAATACATTCAAGGGAAATGAGGCACAGGTGCAAATAATAATCTGGAAACAGGGGAAAACCAAAGGGTCAAAAAAGCACAATGGGGGCATCTAGTGGCCAAAACCGGAACAATCCTGGCCAAATCCTGACAATGTCTTGAGATGTTGCTTCAATATATCCACATATTTTTCATTCCACATGATGCCACATGCACCAGTCCCTACCGCAGCAAAGCACACCTAGAACATAATGCTGCCACCCCTGTGCTTCACGGTTGCGATGGCATTCTTCGGCTTGCAAACCTCCCCCTTTTTCCTCCCTACATTATGGCCGAACAGTTCTATTTTTGTTTTATCAGACCAGAGGACATTTTTCCTCAAAGTACCATCTTTGTCCCCATGTGCAGTTGCAAACCGTAGTCTGGCTTTTTTATGGCAGTTTTGGAGTAGTGGCTTCTTCATTGCTGAGCGGCCTTTCAGGTTATGTCGATATAGGACTCGTTTAACTGTGGATATAGATACTTTTGTACCTGTTTCCTCCAGCATCTTCACAAAGTCCTTTGCTGTTGTTTTGGGATTGAGTTGCACTTTTCACACGAAAGTATGTTCATCTCCAGGAGACAGAACACGTCTCCTTCCTGAGTGGTATGACTGCTGCGTGGTCCCATGGTGTTTATACTTGCGTACTATTGTTTGTACAGCTAAACGTGGTACCTTCAGGCGTTTGGAAATTGCTCCCAAGGATGAACCAGAATTGTGGAGGTTCACACCTGGACATGTTTCTTCTGGTGTTTTTCATAGTCAGTAGAAAGGCCTCTTTAGTGTCCTCAGTTTTCATAACTGTGACCTTAATTGCCTACCGTCTGTAAGCTATTAGTGTCTTAACGACCGTTCCACAGGTGCAGGTTCATTAATTGTTTATGGTTCATTGAACAAGCATGGGAAACAGTGTTTAAGCACTTTGCCATGAAGCTCTGTGAAGTTATTTGGATTTCTACAAATGATCTTTGAAAGACGGGGTCCTGAAAAAGGGGCGTTTCTTTTTTTTGCTGAGTTTATAAGGGGACATTTACATTTACATTTAAGTCATTTAGCAGACGCTCTTATCCAGAGCGACTTACAAATTGGTGCATTCACCTTATGACATCGAGTGGAACAGCCACTTTACAATAGTGCATCTAAATCTTTTAAGGGGGGGTGAGAAGGATTACTTTATCCTATCCTAGGTATTCCTTAAAGAGGTATACCTAGGATAGGATAAAGTAATCCTTCTCACCCCCCTCCCCCCCTTGTTCGTTTTTTTTTTTGCAGTACAAGGGGAGGGTCGATTGAAAATATTAACATTGTGGAGGATGGTGCATTTCTTTTATGACACATCAGTTGTTTGTTGACAGTGAGGAATGAGATCTGGCTGTTCTTTGTCAAGGGGCACTGCAAACAAGGAGGTCAAGTTTAAGAGGGAGAGCGTTGCTGGGAGGTGTAATTTTCCCACATTTGCTTTGGCAGAACACCTGAGATCAGGGGAACTTTTTGTCCCTTTTCTTACTCCAAAAGAATCCAGGATAGCTGGCTGGATATGAGTTTATCTAGATCTAAAGGTTGTCAGTAGATACACAATACCATATCCTCCTCATAGGACAACATCAACCATAGACTGTACATCCACAATAATGCACTATGTTGTGCTCCATTTGATAAACCTTTGAAAGCAACACTAGAAGCCTAGCATCAATTTTGTGAATGGAGGCCATGGCAGGATATGATTTTGTCCTTCTGGCTAACACAAGTCTCTCATGACAGACTGTTACATAAATGTAATGTCTGTTATATAAACCTAACGTCTGTTCAGATTAATGCTGGAGCATCCACTATAAAAGGCCCTACAATTGGGAAGTGAAGAATGGTCAGACTTCGTTTGCCCTGCCAGAAAAAACGAAGCAATCCAGAGAGACTTCTGTGACCCTTCTAAGATACAAAGGTGCAGTATGTTATGTCATATTAAACTAGATACAAATAATTTGCAGTGTGAATGAAGTACATTCTTGTCATGGGGATTGATTGCTTTACCATTTACATTTTCTTATGGCTTCACAGTGAGGGATCCAAGTGTGTACATTTTGAAGTCATGAGCCACGGATTCAGTGAAGATCCCCTTCCACCTTCCATCCACACTTCCCCCTGTGGTCTGCCATTACTGATACTGGAATCAGGGTCACTTGTTTACATGTGGTTGTTCTGTTTAGGTTTACAGGAAGGTTAATGTTCAGATTTTTGTTTCAGCAGTGACAATCATTTTGTTTCCCCCTCCTGCAGACAGTCACATCTTCTGAGTTCTGACAGGGACTATCAGAAGGTCCAGAGACTTTTCAACAATGAGGGGCTTCCAAATCACCAGCATCGAGAGGGTCCAAAACAAGGACCTCTGGGTAGTCTTCCAGTGGTATGTTTACATCAACTCTCACACACAATCCCAGCGTGTTACTTCCAAAATGTTATATAAACCCTGGCTTGAACAAGATTATGGGGAAGCAGCTGTTTTTATCCCTCTTTCTTTAAGAAAAGAGATTTGGTGAAGTAAAAAACAATGGAGGTCAAAACAGCAAGGAGCTACATCTCTTCCACGGAACGGACCCAAAACACGTAGAGGCCATTTGCAGAGATAACTTCGACTGGAGGCTGTGTGGAACCGACGGAACTGTGTATGGCAAAGGTACCTCATGTTAACCTTCTGTCAGAAGTGTATTCAGATTTTAGAAACAGTCATTATCTCACTATAGTCTTGTCATTTTACTTTACTGATGATCTTCTCTGTTAATGTTAGGGAGTTACTTTGCCAGGGATGCCAAGTGAGTGAGGTCCATGTTTGTTTTCGGGTGGTTGTTGGCGACTACACAAGAGGGAACCTCCATCACCCCCCAAAAAAAAGGTGAGGGAACCCCCACTTTCTATGACAGCTGTGTGGAAATGTCCTGGAACCATATATGTGGTGTTTAAAACGAACCAGGTGTCCCCCGAGTTCCCCATTAAGTATGATGATGGCGTCATGCACTCGTCCTCTTCGGCTCCAGCTCCCCCCAAAACTGTCTCTATCCAATCCACTTACATAGTCCAATAACCAACATCCAACCGGATTCAAGCAACAGCTGCTCCTACACTTTGAGTCCATCTCAACCTGCCACCACTTCCTCTAATCCAAGCGATTCTCTTCCCCCTTCACGTCTCCCAAAACCTGCCTGAACTCCATTGGGATTCAGTCAATCTGTAGTCCTCATGAAGCCAGCCCCAAGTTCTCAGTTGTTGGATACCACCCTAGGCTAAGCTAATTGGTCTTACACTCCCTTATTCTGCAAACTCCCTCAAAAACTCATTATCCAAACCATCACCCCCTCTCGTACACTTACTACCCCACCCAGCAGCCTCTCTTATACAGTCACTACCCCAGCCAGTACCCCCTCTCCTACACTCCCTCCCCCAGCCAGTACCCCCTCTCGTACAGCCAGTACCCCATTTTATACACTCACTTGGCCACCCAGCATCCCCTCTCGCACACTCACGCCCTCACCCAGTGCTCCCTCTCACACACTAACTCCTTCAGCCAGTGCCCCCTCTTACACACTCTCTCTCTCAAACAGTGCCCCCTCTGCCCACACCTTGCTGTTTTGGGGCGGCAGGGTAGCCTAGTGGTTAGAGCGTTGGACTAGTAACCGAAAGTTTGCAAGTTCAATTCCCCAAACTGACAAGGTACAAAACTGTCGTTCTGCCCCTGGACAAGGCAGTTAACCCACAGTTCCTAGGCCGTCATTGAAAATAAGAATTTGTTCTTAACTGACTTGCCGAGTTAAAGGTCAAATTTAAAAAAATATATATATTTTTTAAACTTGCACACTCACTACCCCTGCCAGCACCCCTTCTCGCACACTTTCCGTTCAACTGACACACCCTCTCAGCAAGAGCTACTCGCATTCCCTCTGCCAGCAGTACCTCTCACCCACTATCCCCTTCATCCTCATTGAGCACACCTTACCACACACTTTCTCACTCATCATAGTCCCCCACTTACATTTAAGTCATTTAAGTCATGATGAGGGCTTACACAGACTCTTCCACACTCTCGGGGTCTCACCACTCCACATCGAGCACTACTTCTGACACATCTTCTGCTACTATCACATCATCTGGAGTGCAGGAGTTAAACATTTTGCTGGTCAATTTGTAGTGTTTCTGAATGATAATTCCATTTTCATGTCAAATATGCATCGTTGGTGTGTTAAACCCTTGCAACAAGCAAGAATGATGTTCAACACAGGAGGTTGGTGGCACCTTAATTGGGGAGAACGGGCTTGTGGTAATGACTGGAGAGGAATTGGTGGAATGATAAATACATCAAACATGGTTTCCAGGGGTTTGATGCCATTCCATTTGCTCCGTTTCGGTCATTATGAACCATTCTCGCCTCAGCAGCCTCCTGTGATGTTCAACTAGTAACAGGGAATATGATGAGCACGTTTCCTATGGTCTGCTGACACATTTAGTAAAGTAGTTGGATTTCTGTGTTTAATTAAATAAACTCTATGACCAATAGAAAGTAATTGACTAGATGTGAGGAGTAATGCAGAATAAGTAGGGTGCATCTCAGCAACTTCGCCCCTAGGGGGAAGCAAACGCCTTAAAAAGTAGACAAAACATGAACGTTTTATTTTATGCAGTGGTGCATTCCGAAACTATTATGACTGCGTTTACACAGGCAGCCCAATTCGGATTATTTTGTCAACACTGAACTACACATTATATAATAAATGCCATTTAGCAGACACTTTTATCCAAAGTGACTTACAGTCATGCGTGCATTCCCTTAACGTATGGGTGGTCCTGAGAATCAAACCCACTACAATGGCATTACAAGCACCATGCTCTACCAATTGAGCTAAAAAGGACACATTTCAAAATGTAATCCATAAATACAATTTATTTACATATAAGGTAATTTCCCTCTAAATAAATACAATTAGACTACCAAGGATTATAGATTATCTAGTGATGCCATTGATGTACTTTTTGCTTTCATTTTAGCAAACTGTGATCTTGTCCTGGGTGGAGGTGCGCGTGGAATGGAGGTCATAGAGCCGACCCAGGGTGGTGGATGAGGGACGTAAGTCATCAGGCCTGGCTGAAACGATGGATGTGTCAAGAAGTTAAGGGAGCCAAACTGTGCAGAAGCATGTGTCAAGGTAGGTCTGGGGGTTCTCTGTCTTGAAGGGTTTGAAACAGAGGGATTGGAGGGAGGCCTGGGTGGGTTTGAGTAGTGTGAAAATAGTGGCTGGGTACTGAGTGTGGGCTGGGCAAAGGCAGGTCCTGTTGGGCAAGGAGATCTGAACCTTGCATTGTTGGGCAGCACAGGGGTGGCTGGTGAGCGTAGCTTGACTGGAATAGATGTCCAGTGCATGTTGTGGTGGCTCTGGTTCTGGACAAAGTTAGGTGGTGGAACATAGGTCCCAGGCCTGGACCCTTCCCTGTACTGAATAAGGTACTCTGGGTAAACCTGATGCTTCCCGACCACCACAAATACAGAGGGGTTGTAGATATCATCCACACAGCTGTCATAGGAGATGGAGATACACAATTAATCTTCTCCTTTCCCCCTTCTGATGACCAAGTGGCGAATCGCATCTCTGCATGTCTGGCAGACATATCAGTGTGGATGACGGATCACCACCTCAAGCTGAACCTCGGCAAGACGGAGCTGCTCTTCCTCCCGGGGAAGGACTGCCCGTTCCATGATCTCGCCATCACGGTTGACAACTCCATTGTGTCCTCCTCCCAGAGCGCTAAGAACCTTGGCGTGATCCTGGACAACACCCTGTCGTTCTCAACTAACATCAAGGCGGTGGCCCGTTCCTGTAGGTTCATGCTCTACAACATCCGCAGAGTACGACCCTGCCTCACACAGGAAGCGGCGCAGGTCCTAATCCAGGCACTTGTCATCTCCCGTCTGGATTACTGCAACTCGCTGTTGGCTGGGCTCCCTGCCTGTGCCATTAAACCCCTACAACTCATCCAGAACGCCGCAGCCCGTCTGGTGTTCAACCTTCCCAAGTTCTCTCACGTCACCCCGCTCCTCCGCTCTCTCCACTGGCTTCCAGTTGAAGCTCGCATCCGCTACAAGACCATGGTGCTTGCCTACGGAGCTGTGAGGGGAACGGCACCTCAGTACCTCCAGGCTCTGATCAGGCCCTACACCCAAACAAGGGCACTGCGTTCATCCACCTCTGGCCTGCTCGCCTCCCTACCACTGAGGAAGTACAGTTCCCGCTCAGCCCAGTCAAAACTGTTCGCTGCTCTGGCTCCCCAATGGTGGAACACACTCCCTCACGACGCCAGGACAGCGGAGTCAATCACCACCTTCCGGAGACACCTGAAACCCCACCTCTTTAAGGAATACCTAGGATAGGATAAAGTAATCCTTCTCACCCCCCCCTTAAAAGGTTTAGATGCACTATTGTAAAGTGGCTGTTCCACTGGATGTCATAAGGTGAATGCACCAATTTGTAAGTCGCTCTGGATAAGAGCGTCTGCTAAATGACTTAAATGTAAATGTAAATATATGGTGTGACTTCCATCTTTTGAGGTGGGGCAGAGGTAGCTGGAGTGTCCTTGTGTGTAGTTTCCCACCAGCACACGACAAACAAACATGGACCTGACTTCTGACTGGCTGGTGTAGCTGTGGGAGAACTTGGCATCCTTGGAGAAGTAGCTTCCTGGAAAGAGATGGGTTAGAATTAGAACAATCACAGTGACAGTGTGACATTACAGATACATTTGTTTTGTCAACTTTTCCACTGTATTTTCACATTGTGACGTGAAAGAGCATAGAAACAAAGATGTGGTCCAATGCCATTTCCACGTAACATACATTCTGATATAAACTTAAAAATCTATTAGATATCACGTGAAATGCAGAACTCACCTTGCCCATAGGGCGTTCCTTGTGTTCCACCCATCCTCCAGTCTATGTTCTGCAGGCATATAGCGTCCACGTGTTTAGAGTCTGTTCCATGGAAGAGCTGCTTCTCATTCTCCTTCCCTGCGTTTGTCTTTCTCATCACATCTCCTTGCCTTGGGAGAGGAACAACAGATGCATTTGTCAGTATCTTCATTGGCATGTCACCTCATAGCATTTGCATGTGTTTGCTGCTAGAAAACTAGAAATGACCATTTACCATTAACATGCTACATCTGTTTGCATATGGTATGTTGTCACTGCTTTGATTAACGCAGACAATGCGAATATATTTCTTGGGTAGATTTACATTTCTTTTGGCATGAGGAGTTGTGATTCTTACCACGAAAAGACCTCCCACAGGATCCGATTTTGCACCCTCTCAATAGTCGTCACACTGAAGCCAGTCATAGTTTGATGGAAAAGATCCAGAATATTCTTGTGCTCAGCTGAGGAACTCTGCACAGCAACCCTCTAGAGAGAATTAGTTTGAAAAGAACACCTCCTTTTACCAATGTTATAGCTTTATGTTTCACTGCCTTCTGACCAGATGGAAGATCTTATGAGTTAGAACATTATTATGAACCTTGAATCCAGTTTCAGGTACTGAAGATTTATCCCAGTGATTTGGTAAAGCTTTGGATTTCTGCAGGCGGTTGCCAGAGTCTTTTTTGCTGAGGAGGAGTAGAGAAAGTTAGACAGCATTATAAGAAAATACAGGTCAGTACAGTATAATCTCAGCCACCTGCCAGCTCTCTCTCTCCGAATTTATATCCAATAGCAATTGAGCCCGGAGACGAGGATGGTGTAGGCTACTCTACAAGGTCCCTTACCAACGTGGGTTGTCACTATCATCAATTGTATCCCTGATTGCCTGGATGTTGCGGTAGGTGGACAACATGGATGCCACCAGTTCATTAGGTAGTCCCCTCTGCTGTAGGGTGTTGAGCGGGTGGGGCTCGTAGAAGTCGTGAGACCTGTCACAGTCCACCTCTGCAGCACAGGTTCCTGTAATGTAGCGCTCACAGACGTGGAGTCTTCTGCATTTCTCCTTGTCAGGACAGTATCCGTACTCTCCACTACCTTTGTTGTATGTGAAGCAAACCTGGAGACAAACACAGACCACTCCTGATGAGGGCTTGATAAGGACATTGGATAAGTGCAAACTCTGTTTAAGTGCATCAGAGTCCCAATTCAAATTCATTATTTGTACAGATATCTGCATGCTCAGTTTAGTACACACACTTGGATGACAGCCCCAAGTCTGTGCATTTATCAGTAGTCATTTTGGACATGGGGAAATAAACATTGAATATACAATGCCTGTGAATCAAAAGTAAGAATCAGCTTGTGTTCCCTTCTGGCATTGCATCTTTATGTCACACCCTGACCATAGAGAGCTGTTTATTCTCTGTTGGTTGGGGCGTGATAGTGACTAGGGTGGGTCATCTAGGTGATTAATGGTTTATGTTGGCCAGGTATGGTTCCCAATCAGAGACAGCTGTTTATCGTTGTCTCTGAATGGGGTACATATTTAGGCAGCCATTTCCTCATTGTGCTTTGTGGGATCTTGTCTACGAATAGTTGCCTGTGTGCACACCAATAGCGTCACGGTTTGTTTGGTGAGTTTTGAGTAATTAAAATATGTGGAACTCTACGCACGCTGCGCTTTGGTCCAATCATTATGACGGACGTGACACTATGCGTGTATTCAACTTGAATTGTACAGAGGCTGACAAACAGTGCATTCAGAAAGTATGACTTTAAAAAAAAAGTTTGTTACAGCCTTATGTATTGAATGTATTATAATGTTTTCCCCCCTCATCAATCTACACACAATACCCCATAATGACACAGCAAAAACATTTCCATAATTATTCAGACCCTTTACTCAGTACTTTGTTGAAGCACCTTTGGCAGCGATTACAGCCTGGCTTCTTCTTGGGCGTGACACTACAAGCTTGGCACACCTGTATTTGGGGAGTCTCTCCCACTCTTCTCTGTAGATCCTCTTAAGCTCGGTCAGGTTGGATCGGGAGCATCGCTGAGCAGCTATTTTCAGGTCTCTCCAGAGATTTTAGATCAGGTTCGATCATTGGACATTGAGACTTGTCCCGAAGCCACTCCTGCGTTGTCTTGGCTGTGTGCTTAGGGTCGTTGTCCTGTTGGAAGGTGAAACTTTGTCCAGTCTGAAGTCCTGAGCGCTCTGGAGCAGATTGTCATCAAGCATCTCTCTGTACTTTGCTCCATTAAACTTTCCCTCGATCCTGACTAGTCTCCCAGCCCCTGAAAAACATGCCCACAGCATGATGCTGCCACCACCATGCTTCACTGTAGGGCTGGCGCCAGATTTCCTCTAGACGTGACGCTTGGCATTCAGGCCAAAGAGCTCAATCTTGGTTTCATCAGACCAGATAATCTTGTTTCTCTTGGTCTGAGAGTATTTAGGTGCCTTTTGGCAAACTCCAAGCGGGATGTCATGTGCCTTTTGCTGAGGAGTGGCTTCCGTCTGGCTACCCTACCACAAAGGTCTGATTGGTGGAGTGCTACAGAGATGGTTGTCCTTCCGTAAGGTTCTCCCATCTCAACAGAGAAACTCTAGAGCTCTGCCAGAGTGACCATCGGGTTCTTGGTCACTTCCCTGACCATAGCCCTTCTCCCCCAATTGCTCAGTTTGGCCGGGCGGACAGCTTTAGGAAAAGTCTTGATGGTTCCAAACTTCTTCCATTTAAGAATGATGGAGGCCACTGTGTTCTTGGGGACCTTCAATGCTGCAGAAATATTTTGGTACCCTTCCCCAGATTTGTGCCTCGACACAATCCTGTCTCGGAGCTCAACGGACAATTTCCTACACCTCATGGCTTGGTTTTTGCTCTGACATGCACTGTCAATTGTGTGACCAGGGCGGCAGCATAGCCTAGTGGTTAGAGGGTTGGACTAGTAACCGAAAGGGTTGCAAGTTCAAATCCCAGAGCTGACAAGGTACAAATCTGTCGTTCTGCCCCTGAACAGGCAGTTAACCCACTGTTCCTCATTGAAAATAAGAATTTGTTCTTAACTGACTTGCCTAGTTAAATAAAGGTAAGATAAAAAAAAATATAGACAGGTGTGCCTTTCCAAATCATGTCCAATCAATTGAATTTACCACAGTCGTGTTGTCGAAACATCTCAATGATGATGAACGGAAACAGGATGCACCGGAGCTCAATTTCGAGTCTCATAGCAAAGGGTCTGAATTCCTATGTAAAAAAGGTATTTGTTTTTATGTCGAATACATTTGCACAAATTTCTAAAAGCTTGTTTTCGCTTTGTCATTATGCGGTATTGGGTGCAGATTAATGAGGGGAAAAAAATATTTAATCCATTTTAGAATAAGGCTGTGACGTAACATTTTGATCAAGTCAAGGGGTCTGAATACTTCCTGAATGCCTATAACGCACATACTGGGGGTAAAAGGGCATTGTCATTCTGCAGCAGTAATGTAAACAGCTCCTTCCTGTCCAGTTCTTCCAGGTGGTGCTCTCTCAGGACTCTGATGTTGTACTCTGACGTTAGCTCATGGCAGAGACGGCATCCTTGTCTGGAAATCACAAGAAGAGCGAGAGCCGATTTCTTATTTAGCTCTTAATTTTTGTAAAAAAAATGTTTTTAAATCGCTTAAATGTCAAATCTACAAACTGCCATGAACTTGTAGCAATTGACATTCATAGTGTAGTGCATTACCTCTGTCACATTCTGTAAGACCTTGTGAATTTAGAAAATGGAAGACATAAAATAGAAGTAAAATGACTGCAAGAGTAAAAACAAAACAGAAAAGTAAAAACGGTTTACCTCTCATTGGATGGACATGTTCCATACAGGTAGAACTTACACAGGTGTAAATTGCTGCAGCCACTACATCCTTTAGCTCTGCATAACCTCATCTTCGTCTGGGCAACTATCAGTTTGTTTCCCTTAGAGACAGCCCTGTTAAACATCTCCTGATTCCCTAACACACTTTCCAGGTCATCTTCTGTGGTGCTAATGTTGGCACGCAATTCTCCCAGCTCAAAGGACCCATTATGGGCACAGAGGACCTTGTAGATCAGAGCCGTTGGATCCATGTCAGTCACCGTACAACACATGACTGTTGGTCCTTGCAATTACATGAACTGTACATATATAATCAAATATGAAGTCGAACTCTGCTCTCCATTAACTACAAAACAGATGACCAGCATGCGACAACCATTTCTGACTAAATGAAACTTAGTGTATTTAACCACTCCCCTATTATGAAGGTAGCCAAGTATAACAAACAGGCAACAGAACACACTAATGATGGTACACAGCCTTTTAAATTCGTCACATTGAACTCTGGCCGAGTGGCATGTGGAACATTCATTTACATCACAATAGGCCTGTTAGACACACAGTAGCAGCAGTAGTTAATCATTGATTCAGTTTAAAATCAATAAAGATATTTGTCAAAAAATGTTTGACATTTAAGTGTTTCAAAATCTCTTAGAAAAGAGTAGGATTGTCCAAATTAAAACATCCACAATCAATTATTTTCTGAGTTTATTCAGTTTAAAAACAGAGAAATCAAACCTGTTTCACTGCTGACACAGTATGGACTGTGTCAGCAGACCTGAGTAAAGGAAACATGCTCATCAAATTCATATTTGTGCAAAATTACCAACGTCTGCTTAGTTGTGAACAGCTTTACTATTATTAAGCCCCTACAAGGTAAAGATACACAGCTATAAAACATATATAGTATATCATTTCAATAAATGTTCTGTTTAAGAAAATGTGAAGTTCGCCATCAAAACCTTCTATTAACTTACTGCTCCACCCTGACAAAGGCAAGTTATTGTAGAAGGCACTTGTTTTTTTCTTTGGTGTCCCTCCTATGAGCTGTTGGAACACTGTACAGTGATTCAGGAGGAGATCTAGTGAAGGCACCTAGCAACCTATCTGAGGGGGAGAGTGTGCTAGAAGGATTGCTTGACGTGGAGGGGGAAGTGCGTGAGGGAGTTTGTGTGTAAGTGGGGGAGTAGGATGAGTGAGAAAGTGTGTGATAATGTGTGCTCAGTGAGGATGAAGGGGATAGTGGGTAAGAAGAACTACTGTCAGAGAGAGTGCGAGTAGTGGTTGTTGAGCGGGTGTGAGCCCAAGATAGGGTGCCAGTTAAAGGGGAAAGTGTGCGAGAGGGGGTACTGGCTGGGGGAGTGAGTGTAGGAGAGAGGGTGGGGGGTTGGGGAGCGAGTCTACGAGAGGCTGTACTGGCTGGGGCAGTGAGTGTATAAGAGGGGGTACTGGCTGGGGTAGTGAGTGTATAAGAGGGGGTACTGGCTGGGGTAGTGAGTGTATAAGAGGGGGTACTGGCTGGGGTAGTGAGTGTATAAGAGGGGGTACTGGCTGGGGTAGTGTGTGTATAAGAGGGGGTACTGGCTGGGGTAGTGTGTGTAGGAGAGGGGGCACTGGGTGAGGGCGTGAGTGTAGCAGAGGGGGTGGGAGGTTGGGGAGCCAGTCTTCGAGAGGCTGTACTGGCTGGAGTAGTGAGTGTAGGAGAGAGGGTACTGGCTGGGGTAGTGAGTGTAGGAGAGAGGGTACTGGCTGGGGTAGTGAGTGTAGGAGAGAGGGTACTGGCTGGGGTAGGATGTGTATAAGAGAGGGTACTGGCTGGGGTAGGGAGTGTATAAGAGAGGGTACTGGCTGGGGTAGTGAGTGTAGGAAAGGGTGTACTGGCTGGGGCAGGGAGCGTATAAGAGAGGGTACTGGCTGGGGCAGGGAGTGTATAAGAGAGGGTACTGGCTGGGGCAGGGAGTGTATAAGAGAGGGTACTGGCTGGTGCAGGGAGTGTATAAAAGAGGGTACTGGCTGGTGCAGGGAGCGTATAAGAGAGGGTACTGGCTGGTGCAGGGAGCGTACGAGAGGGTGTACTGGCTGGGGTAGTGAGTGTACGAGAGGGTGTACTGGCTGGGGTAGTGAGTGTACGAGAGGGTGTACTGGCAGGGGTAGTGAGCGTACGAGAGGGTGTACTGGCTGGGGTAGTGGGCGTACGAGAGGGTGTACTGGCTGGGGTAGTGGGCGTACGAGAGGGTGTACTGGCTGGGGTAGTGAGTGTACGAGAGGGTGTACTGGCTGGGGTAGTGAGTGTACGAGAGGGTGTACTGGGTGGGGTAGTGAGTGTACGAGAGGGTGTACTGGCTGGGGTAGTGAGTGTGTGAGAGAGGTTTGCAAATGAGGAAGTGAAATCTGGGCCTCGGGTGATATCCACTAATTGAGAACTTGTGGCTGGCTTTATGAGGACTGGAGATTGAATGAATATCAATGGGGCTTGGGCAGGTTTTGGGAGCGACTGATGGAAAAAACGTGAAGTGGGACGAGAATGGGTTGGATTTGAGGAAGTGGTGGCTGCAGTTTTAGATGGATTCAAAGTGGATGGAACTCTCTTCGATGGGATAGCAGCAGCTGTGGCTTGAATCCGGTTGGATTTTGGGGTTAACGAAGTGGATTGGATAGAGACAGTTTTGGGTGGAGCTGGAGCTGGAGCCGGAGCCGATGTGGACCACTGCATGACGCTATCATCATATTTGATGAGGAACTCTGGGTAAACCTGGTGCCTTTCAAACACCACATATATGGATGGGTTCAGGACATTGTCCACACAGCTGTCATAGAGAGTGGGGCTTCCCTCGCCTTTTGGAGGGGGGCGACGGAGCCCCGAGTTCCCCCGTGTGTAGTCGCCAACAAGCACCTGACAAGCAAACATGGACCTCACTCCTGAGTGGCTGGTGTAGCTGTGTGAGTACTTGGCATCCCTGGCAAAGTAACTCCCTAAAACAGAGAAGATCATCAGTAAAACAAAATGACAGACTATAGTGAGATAATGACTGCTTCTAAAATCTGACTACACTTCTGACAGATGGTTAACATGAGGTACCTTCGCCGTACACAGTTCCGTTGGTTCCACACAGCCTCCAGTCGAAGTTATCTCTGCAAATGGCCTCTACGTGTTTTGGGTCCGTTCCGTGGAAGAGATGTAGCTCCTTGCTGTTTTGACCTCCATTGTTTTTCTTCATTAAATCTCTCTTCCTGAGAAAGAATAAATGACCATTAAGAATTGACCATTAGCTGCTGTTACTGTATGAAATCACCATTAGCTGCTGTTGAGATTGATACTTTCAGATGGTTATTCCCTATTGAAATTTGGCCTCTAGGTACCCTCTGTAAGGCCAGAGGTCACCTTAAAGCAGCTCTCAGTAACTGGTATCTGGGCCCCTGAGACACAAAATCGTTTATGGGCGTCTTTAAGCGATTAATATGTTTCAAATGTATAGTCTATTCAACCCCAAGGTCTCCACCTTGATTTAATGCTTTGGCAGTGAACAGAGATAGGCGAGAGTGTTTAGGTCAGCCCTCTCGTCAGAGGGGAGGGGGTGAGATTTGCTCTAGACCTCTTACATGAACATGTCTGTCTTCTCCTATGCATATGTCTCTTTTTGTCTAATAAACCTTTAAATATAGGAGATGGTCACCTTATATGTTGTATCTCGCATTTCTACACACCCTGACCAGGTTTTCAATTCCTAACACTACTTCCCCATAATCACATTCAAGCCAGGGTTTACATAGCATTTTGGAAGTAACACGCTGGGATTGTGTGTGAGAGTTGATGTAAACATACCACTGGAAGACTTCCCAGAGGTCCCTGTTTTGGACCCTCTCGATGCTGGTGATTTGGAAGCCCCTCATGGTGTTGTTGAAAAGTCCCTGGACCTTTTGATAGTCCCTGTCAGAATTCAGAAGAGTGACTGTCTGCAGGAGGGGAAAAACAAAATGGTTGTCACAGCTGACAGGGCAATGTTAATGCTAAACTTCCCTGCAATTCCAAAGCCGGAGAATCACATGTAAACAAGTGACCTTGTATCCAATGTCAGGTATCGCAGACTTGTCCCAAGATCCAGGAACAGCTCTGAAATTGCGTGGTCCATTTCTCCTGAAATGACATATGAGAAATAACCTTCATATACAAGAAAAAAGTTATGATTATAAGTAATCTATTAGGTACATATAGAAATGGTTCGATTCAGAACATAGACCCATTCTCAGTCCAATTCCATTCATAAATTACCTGCTCCTTGCAGCTTGTGCGTCCACAGTTGAAACAAAGACTGGACGTCGTCTGACCATCCTTACAGTACCATATGCTTTGTTTTTTTGTGTCATGTCTGTAATTACAAGATAACTATTTGAACCAGCATCCTTACAGTTCCTGTTCAACATCTCTAACATCTAGGCTACCTGCTGCCCATTTTAGTAATAGAATTTGAGGGGCGTACACTACCGGTCAAAAGTTTTAGAACACCTAATTGAGCAGCTGCTGAAAAATGAGCTCCTGTATATATTGAGATTTAAATGTTTTTTTAGAGTGAAGTACATCGAAAAAAAATCAAGAGAAAACTGCAAGACTCAATAGAAGACTCAATAGAAGACAAAACAAGGAACAAACCAAAAAAGACAGGCTTTTGAAAAGTAACTATTTTTCATAAAATTGTACAGTTATCTTAGCTAGCTGAATTGCTAGCAGAATTGTTTACTTGTTGCTAAGCAGTTGCTAGGGACTCTCCTGGAAGAAGCTAGCTAGCTTACAAAGAATAACAACAACTAGTTAACAGAAGAAAGGAAGACAAAATAAGGACAGAAGAAAAAGGAAAAGAAAGAGGACAACAAAGTGAAACAGTCAGCACTTCTATTGCAACTTCGTATTTCGTCGTCCTAACGTAGTCTACACTGCTATCTGCCCAGCAGCTAGCCAGCTAGCAAACGTCCACCGTCTACCGAATAGCAGCACTGTAGAAACTATTACACTCAACTGAACGACTTGATTAGTGTAGTGTTAGCTAGCTACATAGCTGTCTTCGTATCCAAGATAATTGTGTAGTTTAGAGCGTGTAGTCTTACACCCAAACAAGGGCACTGCGTTCATCCACCTCTGGCCTGCTCGCCTCCCTACCACTGAGGAAGTACAGTTCCCGCTCAGCCCAGTCAAAACGGTTCGCTGCTCTGGCTCCCCAATGGTGGAACAAACTCCCTCACGACGCCAGGACAGCGGAGTCAATCACCACCTTCCGGAGACACCTGAAACCCCACCTCTTTAAGGAATACCTAGGATAGGATAAAGTAATCCTTCTCACCCCCCCCTTAAAAGATTTAGATGCACTATTGTAAAGTGGCTGTTCCACTAGATGTCATAAGGTGAATGCACCAATTTGTAAGTCGCTCTGGATAAGAGCGTCTGCTAAATGACTTAAATGTAAATGTAGTCTTGGAGTGATTATCTTAATTTACCGAGGTTAGCTAGCCAGCTATTTGTCGTCCTTAACGTAGGAGACACTGCTAGCTAGCCAACGTCTACTGAATAGAACTTCCACACTCAACAACCCGGTCGCATTCCGCTTCGCTCCACAGGTAGTATCACATTTTCATTTCATTTCATTACAGCACAACGGTTTGATTTGTTTGATCGTAGCTAGCTACATAGCTAGCTACATAGCCGTCTGTGTATCAAAGATAATTGTGTAGTCTAGAGCGATTTTCTAGGTTAGCTAGCCAGCTATTGTCGTTCTTTTAACGCAACGTAACGTAATCAACACTGCTAGCTAGCCAGCTAGCCCCCGAATAGCAGCACTGTAGAAACTATTACACTCAACAGAACGACTTGATTAGTGTAGTGTCAACAACGCAGCCACTGCCAGCAACGCAGCCACTGCCAGCTAGCATACTTCAGCAGTACTGTATCATTTTAATCATTTTAGTCAATAAGATTCTTGCTACGTAAGCTTAACTTTCTGAACATTCGAGACGTGTAGTCCACTTGTCATTCCAATCTCCTTGCATTAGCGTAGCCTCTTCTGTAGCCTGTCAACTATGTGTCTGTCTATCCCTGTTCTCTCCTCTCTGCACAGACCATACAAACGCTCCACACCGCGTGGCCGCGGCCACCCTAATCTGGTGGTCCCAGCGCGCACGACCCACGTGGAGTTCCAGGTCTCCGGTAGCCTCTGGAACTGCAGAGTTCATCTCAGCCTATGCCTCCCTCCAGTCCCTCGACTTCTTGGCACTGACAGAAACATGGATCACCACAGATAACACTGCTACTCCTACTGCTCTCTCTTCGTCCGCCCACGTGTTCTCGCACACCCCGAGAGCTTCTGGTCAGCGGGGTGGTGGCACCGGGATCCTCATCTCTCCCAAGTGGTCATTCTCTCTTTCTCCCCTTACCCATCTGTCTATCGCCTCCTTTGAATTTCATGCTGTCACAGTTACCAGCCCTTTCAAGCTTAACATCCTTATCATTTATCGCCCTCCAGGTCCCCTCGGAGAGTTCATCAATGAGCTTGATGCCTTGATAAGCTCCTTTCCTGAGGACGGCTCACCTCTCACAGTTCTGGGCGACTTTAACCTCCCCACGTCTACCTTTGACTCATTCCTCTCTGCCTCCTTCTTTCCACTCCTCTCCTCTTTTGACCTCACCCTCTCACCTTCCCCCCCTACTCACAAGGCAGGCAATACGCTCGACCTCATCTTTACTAGATGCTGTTCTTCCACTAACCTCATTGCAACTCCCCTCCAAGTCTCCGACCACTACCTTGTATCCTTTTCCCTCTCGCTCTCATCCAACACTTCCCACACTGCCCCTACTCGGATGGTATCGCGCCGTCCCAACCTTCGCTCTCTCTCCCCGCTACTCTCTCCTCTTCCATCCTATCATCTCTTCCCTCTGCTCAAACCTTCTCCAACCTATCTCCTGATTCTGCCTCCTCAACCCTCCTCTCCTCCCTTTCTGCATCCTTTGACTCTCTATGTCCCCTATCCTCCAGGCCGGCTCGGTCCTCCCCTCCCGCTCCGTGGCTCGACGACTCATTGCGAGCTCACAGAACAGGGCTCCGGGCAGCCGAGCGGAAATGGAGGAAAACTCGCCTCCCTGCGGACCTGGCATCCTTTCACTCCCTCCTCTCTACATTTTCCTCCTCTGTCTCTGCTGCTAAAGCCACTTTCTACCACTCTAAATTCCAAGCATCTGCCTCTAACCCTAGGAAGCTCTTTGCCACCTTCTCCTCCCCTCCTGAATCCTCCTCCCCTCCCTCCTCCCTCTCTGCAGATGACTTCGTCAACCATTTTGAAAAGAAGGTCGACGACATCCGATCCTCGTTTGCTAAGTCAAACGACACCGCTGGTTCTGCTCACACTGCCCTACCCTGTGCTCTGACCTCTTTCTCTCCAGATGAAATCTCGCGTCTTGTGACGGCCGGCCGCCCAACAACCTGCCCGCTTGACCCTATCCCCTCCTCTCTTCTCCAGACCATTTCCGGAGACCTTCTCCCTTACCTCACCTCGCTCATCAACTCATCCCTGACCGCTGGCTACGTCCCTTCCGTCCTCAAGAGAGCGAGAGTTGCACCCCTTCTGAAAAAAACCTACACTCGATCCCTCCGATGTCAACAACTACAGACCAGTATCCCTTCTTTCTTTTCTCTCCAAAACTCTTGAACGTGCCGTCCTTGGCCAGCTCTCCCGCTATCTCCCAGAATGACCTTCTTGATCCAAATCAGTCAGGTTTCAAGACTAGTCATTCAACTGAGACTGCTCTTCTCTGTATCACGGAGGCGCTCTGCACTGCTAAAGCTAACTCTCTCTCCTCTGCTCTCATCCTTCTAGACCTATCGGCTGCCTTCGATACTGTGAACCATCAGATCCCCCTCTCCACCCTCTCCGAGTTGGGCATCTCCGGCGCGGCCCACGCTTGGATTGCGTCCTACCTGACAGGTCGCTCCTACCAGGTGGCGTGGCGAGAATCTGTCTCCTCACCACGCGCTCTCACCACTGGTGTCCCCCAGGGCTCTGTTCTAGGCCCTCTCCTATTCTCGCTATACACCAAGTCACTTGGATCTGTCATAACCTCACATGGTCTCTCCTATCATTGCTATGCAGACGACACACAATTAATCTTCTCCTTTCCCCCTTCTGATGACCAGGTGGCGAATCGCATCTCTGCATGTCTGGCAGACATATCAGTGTGGATGACGGATCACCACCTCAAGCTGAACCTCAGCAAGACGGAGCTGCTCTTCCTCCCGGGGAAGGACTGCCCGTTCCACGATCTCGCCATCACGGTTGACAACTCCATTGTGTCCTCCTCCCAGAGCGCTAAGAACCTTGGCGTGATCCTGGACAACACCCTGTCGTTCTCAACTAACATCAAGGCGGTGGCCCGTTCCTGTAGGTTCATGCTCTACAACATCCGCAGAGTACGACCCTGCCTCACACAGGAAGCGGCGCAGGTCCTAATCCAGGCACCTGTCATCTCCCGTCTGGATTACTGCAACTCGCTGTTGGCTGGGCTCCCTGCCTGTGCCATTAAACCCCTACAACTCATCCAGAACGCCGCAGCCCGTCTGGTGTTCAACCTTCCCAAGTTCTCTCACGTCACCCTCACGGAGCTGTGAGGGGAACGGCACCTCAGTACCTCCAGGCTCTGATCAGGCCCTACACCCAAACAAGGGCACTGCGTTCATCCACCTCTGGCCTGCTCGCCTCCCTACCACTGAGGAAGTACAGTTCCCGCTCAGCCCAGTCAAAACTGTTCGCTGCTCTGGCCCCCCAATGGTGGAACAAACTCCCTCACGACGCCAGGACAGCGGAGTCAATCACCACCTTCCGGAGACACCTGAAACCCCACCTCTTTAAGCAATACCTAGGATAGGATAAAGTAATCCTTCTCACCCCCCACCCCCTTAAAAGATTTAGATGCACTATTGTAAAGTGGCTGTTCCACTGGATGTCATAAGGTGAATGCACCAATTTGTAAGTCGCTCTGGATAAGAGCGGCTGCTAAATGACTTAAATGTAAATGTACCTACTCATTCAAGGGTTTTGCTTTATTTTTTAAAACTTTTTTCTACGTTGTAGAATAATAGTGAACACATCAAAACTATGAAATAACACATATGTAATCATGTAGTAACCAAAAAAGTTTTAAAAATCTAAATATGTCAAATCGCCACCCTTTGTCTTGATGACAGCTTTTGCACACTCTTGGCATTCTCTCAACCAGCTTCATGAGGTAGTCACATGGAATGCATTTGAATTAACAGGTGTGCCTTCTTAAAGGTTAATGTGTGCAAATTCTTTCCAACTTAATGCATTTGAGCCAATCAGTTGTGTTGTGACAAGGTAGTGGTGGTATACAGAAAATAGCCCTGTTTGGTAAAAGACCAAGTCCATACTATGGCAAGAACAGCTCAAATAAGCAAAGAGAAACAACAGTCCATTATTACTTTAAGACATGAAGGTCAGTCAATACGGAACATTTCAAGAACTTTTAAAGTTTCTTCAAGTGCAGTCGCAAAAACCATCAAGCGTTATGATGAAACTGGCTCTCATGAGGACCACCACAGAAATGGAAGACCCAGAGTCGCCTCTGCTGCAGAGGATAAGTTCATTAGTTACCAGCCTCAGAAATTGCAGCCCAAATAAATGCTTCACAGAGTTCAAGTAACAGACATCTCAGCATCAATTGTTCAGAGGAGAATATGTGAATCAGGCCTTCATGGTCAAATTGTAACAAAGAAACCACTACTAAAGGTAACCAATAATAAGAAGAGACTTGCTTGGGCCAAGAAACATGAGCAATGGACATTTGACCAGTGGAAATCTGTGGTCTGGAGTCCAAATTGGACTCCAGACCAATTTGGTTCGAACCGTCGTTGGTTTGTGAGACAAAGAATGGGTGAACGGATGATTTCTGCATGTGTATTTCCCACTGTAAAGCATGGAGGAGGAGGTGTTATGGTGTGGGGAGGAGGAGGTGTTATGGTGTGGAGGTGCTTTGCTGGTGACACTGTCTGTGATTTATTTAGAATTCAAGGCACACTTAACCTGCATGGCGAACAACATTCTGCAGCGATACGCCATCCCATCTGGTTTGGGCTTAATGGGACCAGCTTCAGCTATTTTACGAAGAAAGAGTGATGGAGTGCTGCATCAGATGACCTGGCCTCCACAATCCCCCGACCTCAACCAAATTGAGATGGTTTGGGATGAGTTGTACCTCAGAGTGAAGGAAAAGCAGCCAACAAGTGCTCAGCATATATGGGAACTCCTTCAAGACGGTTGGAAACGCATTGCAGCTGAAGCTGGTTGATAGAATGCCAAGAGTGTGGAAAGGTGTCATCAAGGCAAAGGATGGCTATTTGAAGAATCTCAAATATAAAATATATTTTGATTTATTTAACACTTTTTTTGGTTAGTACATGATTCCATATATGTGATTTCATTGTTTTGATGTCATCACTATTATTCTACAATGTAGAAAATAGTAAAAAAAATAAAGAAAAACCCTTGAATGAATAGGTGTTCTAAAACTTTTGACTGGTAGTGTATAAGAGTTGCCTTTCAGACTAACTGTAACTTGTGCTAAGCGCTTTAACTAAAATGTATTATTATAACAGAAAGTTGCACATGAGAGCTGTTTTTCAAGAGTTTGAAATGTGTTACCTCTGAAACTCAGCTCATAAGACTGCTGGCCTGCGGTGAACTTCACCACAGCACTTTGATCCTCCTGGAACCTTTTCTCGAGGTCTTCACTGGTGATGGACGACAATCTGTGCATCTCTTTCTGTGATTTATAGGAAAAAACTCAAATTCAAGGGGAACAACAGTTTACTATATCTATTATTGTCCTCGTAACACATCAGCCTGTTTTGAGTGTTTCACACCACTTACGATGGATGCGTACTGGACCCATTTGCCGTACTCGTCTTCCCAGAACCACACCCACTCTGTGGTGAGTACATATGTGGGCTGGGTCACAGAGGAAACTGTGGAGAGACGGCGAACTTCCTGTAACCCGTGGCTCATGGAGTCGAAACGCACACGCTCAGATCCCTCACTGTGAAGGCATGACAAATGTAAATGGTAACAAAAAACACAAATGGCTATATTGTACCTTATTCACAGTTTGACGGTTTTTCTAGTTAAAGGTAGACTCAGCAAAATGATATTGCCACAAGCAGCACCGCAGATATTGAGATGCAAGACAGTCACACACAGTACTATATCTGAGCATGTGCACGTGTTCGCTTCGCTGTTACAGCGTGGTACCAAAACAGCGGGGAAGTTGAGTCTTGCGCTCCAACTCCCTTAGTTGTTGAGGAAGTCGCTGAGTCTATCTTTAAGTATGTCATAACATACTGTACCTGTGTATCTTAGAAGGGTCACAGAAGTCTCTCTCGATTTCTTCGTTTGCTGGCAGAGCTGACCAAGTCTGTCCATCGTTCACTTCCCACTTGTAGGGCATTTTGAAGTGGACTCTCCAGCATTTCTCTGAAAGTCATACATTTTTAGTGAGATGTGATATGTTGCTGAGTATCACTGTTGCACCTGGGTAACAGCCTGATTTGTCCCTAAATTGTGGTTTCACAGGGTTTGTATTGTGTCTCTACTGACAACCTTGAAAGTTGTAGATAAACTCATATCCGGCCGGGTGCCATAGCTTCTACCTGAGTAAAAATCAGGCAAGGTGTTCTGTCAAAGCAAACATGGGAACGCTATCCTCCAGACACTCTGCCACCACACACAATATCTCCCTCGTTAAATGTACCTCCTTGTTTGCAGTCCCCCTTGACAAAGAACAGGCAGATCTCATTCCTCACTGTAAATAAAGAACAAATAAACAAACATTTAGTTACATGAAATCAAAGTTGGTAACAAGGTTGAGGTCAATACCATCTCAATTCCAGTCAATTCAGAAAGTAAACCCAATTCCAATTCCACCTTTTCCTCACTAGCTAGGTTTCCATCCAAACTATATGCACATTTTCCTACCAGAGATCTGCTTCCATCAAATTAAAAGGCTGTGCATGATGACATAGCGCACATAAAAATAACTTTTGCGGTTAAATTCCCAAGTACCGAATAATTGTTTTTGCGTTATATAGCGAATGTACCCACTCTTATTGACACGTGCGCTCTAGCCACCAGCTCGCAGATACAGTGCAGGTATAGCTTACATGAACACCCATTTGCACACACTGTATCTAGATTTTTCTATTGTGTTATTGACTGTACTTTTGTTTATCCCACGTTTAACTCTGTTGTTTTTTTGTTGTACTGCTTTGCTTTATCTTGGCCAGGTTGCAGTTGTAAATGAGAACTTGTTTTCAACTGGCCGACCTGGTTAACTAAAGGTGAAATAAATGTAAAACATTATAGACAAAAGAGCAAGATCATTTTTATTTGTCAAATGGCAGCCAAGCATTGATGATCATGTCACCAGAATAAGACCCTTGATGTTTATTGGAAAGGAGCATCAAGTGTGTCACCGTGCACTTTCACCCCCCTGTGAAGTTCATAACTTATTTCACCTGTAGCCTAATAAACTGTATGCTTTCTCCAGTTGTACCACACAACATGTCACCCTGTGACTCCAAGTTTACTTAAATATTATTGTTATTACATCAATATTTGAGAATGAGTATTTCCACAGCCATTTCTTGCATAATCGCTTTTATCGACCCCCCAAAAAAAAAAACACACGATATCTAGCGTATTTTTTTGTCGACATTTGGAAAGTTTACCAAGAAATTTTCATTTTCATGCAACATGTACTTTACTCGCATAAAAAGGTTGGATGGAAACCTGGTTATTGAAAAGCATTGAAGAGAATTGGAATATCAGTGTACTTATTGAATTGACTGGTGTCATGGCTGATGAAAGGAGCGGACCAAGGTGCAGCGTGGTGAGCGTACATGTTCTTTAATTAAGAAAAGACGCCGAACAAAACGATACACACGACAAAACAAAACCCTGAAGCTTGAGGCTAAGTGCCATAATGAAAGTCAACTTCCCACAAACACAGGTGGGAAAAAGGGTACCTACGTATGGTTCCCAATCAGAGACAACGACAGACAGCTGTCCCTGATTGAGAACCATACCCTGCCAGAACAGAGATAGAAAATCATAAACACAACACATAGAAATGCCCACCCTAACTTGCGCCATGACCAAACCAAAATAGAGACATGAAAAGGATCTCCAACGTCAGGGCGTGACAACTGGTCTGGAATTTAAATGGAATTGACCCCAACCCTGGCTGGCAAGCAAGTCCATAGAGAAATACTTTTGCAGGTAACTATAGCGACTGTTCTGAAACATTATTCCCCACTGAACACAACCCTGTTGTTTGCTCCTGCAGCTGTCTACCTGTATTTCTCTGAGGACAGCTCTGGGGCCTGTTGATGGAAGCAGCACCGCCGGCACCTTCACTTTTCATGGCCTGGATGTTCTGGTAGGTGGACAACATGGATGCCATTAGATCGTTTGGCACTCCCCTCTGCTGCAGGGTCCTCCGTGGGTGTGGCTCGAAGAAGTCATGACACCTGTTGCAGTTGGCTCCCGAGGAACAGGTTCCTCTGATGTACCTGTCACACACGTGAAGTCTCCTGCACCCCTCCTGATCAGGGCAGTTGCCATATTGCCCGGTGCCTTTGTTATAAGAGTAGCACACCTGAAAGAGTGAGAGACAAGGCTTTTAAAATACTTGTTTACCATACTCTATGTGCAAGAAAGCATGAGATGAACACACAGAGCTATTGGGTAAATCCATTTGAATTCAATCCCTTTTTGACAAAACCTTCCCTTCCAAGTGCTACACTTTTTGAAGTTTAATGCCAAAACATACAAGAGATTAAAAACTATTTTAAGTGAGAATAACACAGCCTAATTCAGACTCTTAGAGGGGGTGCTTCCAAAATAATGTGATTTGTACCGCATACAAGGTAAAACATTGGATTCTTCACACCATAGTAGGACATCATACCATTACGGTACCTTTTCATGCTTGAAAAAAAAATAATTACAGCAAGCTTTGCTTTTATACTTACCAGACGATCAGGCTTGATTGAGCTGTTTTGTCTTGTAATGTGTTGTCTGCCTGTATTTCCTTAAACCTTTATTTTAACAATACACGTCATTGAAAAAAAGAACATCCTTTTTTGGTCTGTATGTGCCCAACAGGTGGTGGTGTGTTGGACACAGTATCTCAGATAGATACATCCTATCTGCATTCCTCATTTCAGTAACGGTTAGCTTCCCTGCGTAATATTGACATCAGCGCAGAAGCACTTGTGTTTCAAACATGGTCCTGTTTGATCAATTGCTGGGCTGATCAATGGACAGTTCATTACCTCGTGCAAAATAATATGTAGCCTAAAGTTCTGATTGTACTTGTATTTATGTTTATAGTAAAGATGTTGATGCAACAATACACATTTACAATAGGCTTATCTAAAAATACATAGACAAATGATATACAGTACTAGTCAAAAGTTTGGACACCTACTTATTCAAGGGGTTATCTTTATTTTTTACTCTTTTCTACATTGTAGAATAATCGTGAAGAAATCAAAACTATGAAATAACACATGTGGAATCATGTAGTAACCAAAAAAGTGTTAAACAAATCAAAATATATTTTAGATTCTTCAAAGTAGCCACCCATTGCCTCGATGACAACTTTGCACACTCTTGGCATTCTCTCAACCAGCTTCATGTAGTAATCACCTGGAATGCATTTCAATTAACAAGTGTTCCTTGTTAAAAGTGAATTTGTGGAATTTCTTTCCTTCTTAATGCGTTTGAGCCAATCAGTTGTTGTGACAAGGTAGGGGTGGTATACAGAAGATATCCCTATTTGGTAAAAGACCAAGTACATATTATTGCAAGAACAGTTCAAATAAGCAAAGAGAAATGACAGTCCATCATTACTTTAAGACATGAAGGTCAGTCAATACGGAACATTTCAAGAACTTTTCAAGTTTCTTCAAGTGCAGTCGCAAAAACCATCAAGTGCTATGATGAAACTGGCTCTCATGGGGACCGCCACAGAAATGGAAGACACAGAGTTTCCTCTGCTGCAGAGGATAAGTTTGCCACAAATGAACTGCACTTCCGATTTCAGCCGAAATAAATCCTTCAGAGTTCAAGTAACAGACACATCTCAACATCAACTGCTCAGAGGAGACTGCGTGAATCAGGCCTTCATGGTCAAATTGCTACAAAGAAACCACTACTAAAAGGACTCCAATAAGAAGAAGAGACTTGCTTGGGACAAAAAACACGAGCAACGGTGGAAATCTGTCCTTTATTCTGAGGAGTCCAAATTTGACATTTTTAGTTCCAACCGCCGTGTCTTTGTGAGACGTTGAGTAGGTGAACGGATGATCTCTGCATTGTTTCATACTTTTTTGGTTACTACATTACATATGTATTATTTTGTGATGTTGATGTCTTCACAATTATTCCTCAATGTAGAAAAAAATAAAAATAAAGAAAAACCCTGAAATGAGTAGGTGTTTACAAACTTTTGACTGGTACTGTATATATCTATACCGTTATATATAATTGTAATTGCAGTCCATTATCCATCTGAAGAGTATGAATTAGGCTATTTGAGAAGGTTTGAATCCAAAGCAACCAGCCACCACAGTTTGAATTACAATACCAACATAGCTACTGTAGTAGGGCAAAGCTATGTGCTGGAAAACCTTGGTAGAGCGTTGGTGGAATAAGCATTATGGTACTCGTGAATTTCTTTTCTTTTTCGGCTTCAGACCAATGCCTATTCTGACTTCAAATCTAGTTGTTTTTCATTTCCATGGTTTCACACCGGAAGATGATTACGCAACATTATAATACAGCTTAACACATGCTATCCTTGTGAACCCTCACAATGTTGTGCGTTTTGACTTATTGATAAGATCCCAGCTCATAATCCTACTGATCATTGCTCAAAGCAAATTGGCCAGAGCAAATATTTACAATGGGATTACACAATGTATCTGGCTAGATGACGACAGGAGCGTGAAATATGGATGAGCTGTTCTCAAAGGAAAAGTTCTGAAATATTCTCTCTCACCAAGGCAAGGTGCGACCGTGAATGTATCATAGTCATCCACCTGGGAAACGACTTGGGACACACAAAGGTGCGTCAGATGTGAGCTGATTTGGAGGCTGCCATCCAACTGTTCCCCGGGACAATGGTGATCTACTCTGACATCACACAGTAAAGGAGTAGGAAATTCCAGTGGGAGGAGAACAGCAACAAGCACAAAGAGATGGCCCGGTGCTCTGTCAACCAGCTGGTGTTTGCATTTCTCTGTGACAGGCGCATGCCCACAATCCACCATTCTGCCATAAAGCACTGTGTCCCTGGGCAGTACCTTGGGGATTACGTGCATCTCACCGATGAGGGGAAACAACCTGTTCCTTGAGAATCTGACAGCTGGGCCCGTATCCACAAAGCATCTCAGGGTAGACAATTGGGCATAAGTGCTGAGCATAGAGATATTTTACTCCTACTCTTATGGGTAAAAATAGAAGCTATGCAAGAAGCCTCTTTAGTCGTAAGAGTCACACCTAGTCGACAGATATTTAGGACACCTTGTGAGCTGTCCTAACCATTTAAGAGTTACCAGCAGGTGTCTTGATTATAGAAAAAGGTAGCGAGTAAGTGGTTCCGGCATCATAGACAGGAAATTGCTTTGGAGTTGAAAGAATGTTTTGATATTTCTATATGATCAACCCATAAATAATCTAGGCCTACATGCAACTGTACCTGTTGCGCTTTTGACAATGATTTCACATAAGGCCTAATTCACATGATATAATGCCTACAATTAGGCTAATAATCAAATCACATTTTTCTTTTGATTATTTCATTAACCTACATGTTATTTCAAGCAGAATATGACATTGTTAATAAAGACACAAATTGGTCATGCGTAGATATAATGGTAATATTATACAAAACAGTTAAAACATACTTTTTGGATCAGTGCAAAACGACTATCACATTATTGAAAATATGGGAATTGTAAAAAAAAAAAGTTATGCATGCCAACATATTAGGCAAGAACTAAGAGTGATCGTGTCAGGTGAAAATTGTATCAAACGTTTTACCATTTCTAAAATTTACTGTAGTCACATTCACCGTGGTTGTCTGAAGCGTCACAGTTACCAGCCCTTTCAAGCTTAACATCCTTATCATTTATCGCCCTCCAGGTTCCCTTGGAGAGTTCATCAATGAGCTTGATGCCTTGATAAGCTCCTTTCCTGAGGACGGCTCACCTCTCACAGTTCTGGGCGACTTTAACCTCCCCACGTCTACCTTTGACTCATTCCTCTCTGCCTCCTTCTTTCCACTCCTCTCCTCTTTGACCTCACCCTCTCACCTTCCCCCTACTCACAAGGCAGGCAATACGCTTGACCTCATCTTTACTAGATGCTGTTCTTCCACTAACCTCATTGCAACTCCCCTCCAAGTCTCCGACCACTACCTTGTATCCTTTTCCCTCTCGCTCTCATCCAACACTTCCCACACTGCCCCTACTGGATGGTATCGCGCCGTCCCAAACTTCGCTCTCTCTCCCCCGCTACTCTCTCCTCTTCCATCCTATCATCTCTTCCCTCTGCTCAAACTTTCTCCAACCTATCTCCTGATTCTGCCTCCTCAACCCTCCTCTCCTCCCTTTCTGCATCCTTTGACTCTCTATGTCCCCTATCCTCCAGGCCGGCTCGGTCCTCCCCTCCCGCTCCGTGGCTCGACGACTCATTGCGAGCTCACAGAACAGGGCTCCGGGCAGCCGAGCGGAAATGGAGAAAAAACTCGCCTCCCTGCGGACCTGGCATCCTTTCACTCCCTCCTCTCTACATTTTCCTCCTCTGTCTCTGCTGCTAAAGCCACTTTCTACCATTCTAAATTCCAAGCATCTGCCTCTAACCCTAGGAAGCTCTTTGCCACCTTCTCCTCCCTCCTGAATCCTCCTCCCCCCTCCTCCCTCTCTGCAGATGACTTCGTCAACCATTTTGAAAAGAAGGTCGACGACATCCGATCCTCGTTTGCTAAGTCAAACGACACCGCTGGTTCTGCTCACACTGCCCTACCCTATGCTGTGACCTCTTTCTCCCCTCTCTCTCCAGATGAAATCTCGCGTCTTGTGACGGCCGGCCGCCCAACAACCTGCCCGCTTGACCCTATCCCCTCCTCTCTTCTCCAGACCATTTCCGGAGACCTTCTCCCTTACCTCACCTCGCTCATCAACTCATCCCTGACCGCTGGCTACGTCCCTTCCGTCTTCAAGAGAGCGAGAGTTGCACCCCTTCTGAAAAAACCTACACTCGATCCCTCCGATGTCATCAACTACAGACCAGTATCCCTTCTTTCTTTTCTCTCCAAAACTCTTGAACGTGTCGTCCTTGGCCAGCTCTCCCGCTATCTCTCTCAGAATGACCTTCTTGATCCAAATCAGTCAGGTTTCAAGACTAGTCATTCAACTGAGACTGCTCTTCTCTGTATCACGGAGGCGCTCCGCACTGCTAAAGCTAACTCTCTCTCCTCTGCTCTCATCCTTCTAGACCTATCGGCTGCCTTCGATACTGTGAACCATCAGATCCTCCTCTCCACCCTCTCCGAGTTGGGCATCTCCGGCGCGGCCCACGCTTGGATTGCGTCCTACCTGACAGGTCGCTCCTACCAGGTGGCGTGGCGAGAATCTGTCTCCTCACCACGCGCTCTCACCACTGGTGTCCCCCAGGGCTCTGTTCTAGGCCCTCTCCTATTCTCGCTATACACCAAGTCACTTGGCTCTGTTATAACCTCACATGGTTTCTCCTATCATTGCTATGCAGACGACACACAATTAATCTTCTCCTTTCCCCCTTCTGATGACCAGGTGGCGAATCGCATCTCTGCATGTCTGGCAGACATATCAGTGTGGATGACGGATCACCACCTCAAGCTGAACCTCGGCAAGACGGAGCTGCTCTTCCTCCCGGGGAAGGACTGCCCGTTCCATGATCTCGCCATCACGGTTGACAACTCCATTGTGTCCTCCTCCCAGAGCGCTAAGAACCTTGGCGTGATACTGCAACTCGCTGTTGGCTGGGCTCCCTGCCTGTGCCATTAAACCCCTACAACTCATCCAGAACGCCGCAGCCCGTCTGGTGTTCAACCTTCCCAAGTTCTCTCACGTCACCCCGCTCCTCCGCTCTCTCCACTGGCTTCCAGTTGAAGCTCGCATCCGCTACAAGACCATGGTGCTTGCCTACGGAGCTGTGAGGGGAACGGCACCTCAGTACCTCCAGGCTCTGATCAGGCCCTACACCCAAACAAGGGCACTGCGTTCATCCACCTCTGGCCTGCTCGCCTCCCTACCACTGAGGAAGTACAGTTCCCGCTCAGCCCAGTCAAAACCACCTTCCGGAGACACCTGAAACCCCACCTCTTTAAGGAATACCTAGGATAGGATAAAGTAATCCTTCTCACCCCCCCCTTAAAAGATTTAGATGCACTATTGTAAAGTGGCTGTTCCACTGGATGTCATAAGGTGAATGCACCAATTTGTAAGTCGCTCTGGATAAGAGCGTCTGCTAAATGACTTAAATGTAAATGTAAATGTATGGATGACTCATAGTGAAGACTGGATTCGTGTAGATAACCAACAATTTACGACGTTTGGAATGAGACTAACGTGAGGTAAAATAAATCAATCATGAATCAGACTATTGATCAGATATGAAAATATCTGAAAGGTTATATTGGGAAATTATAACTTTGTAATCTGAATACTTTCCTTGATGCCCCGACTTCCTAGTTAATTAGTTACATGATTATTCATTTTAATCGCGTAATACTAATTACAGGAATCTTTGATAAAAACTAAGTCTTCAATTGAATGATAGTAAAGATGCAACAAATGGCACGAGTATACATGCAGTTTTAACGCTGGAATTACTTTGGAGTGGACAAACATGCACAGGTAGCCTACTTTTCAAGTCCAAAAGATCACTTTCTGACCAATTCTTCCATGGGCAAATATGTGGAAAGTTTTATTTACATAAAAAGGGATGCTGTCAAAAAGTGATTGAATTCAAATGGCTTTTAATATGTGCAGACAGTACCTCTTCATCATTCACAGACACACACACACACACATTGCAGCCCCCCCACTTCACACATTTTGCCATGTTAATGATGTCTGAGTGAGAGTGACTAACAAAATCAACAGGGGCCCTCTGGAGGTCAGTGGCCCTGGGCATGTGCCCTGCATGCCTAGTCGTTATTTGGCCATGATTACTATAAGTTTAGATAGCTGGATAGACTAATTGACCAATCTAAAAAAGGTTAGCTGACATGACTAATTGAGTGACTGTCAGTGAATGACCTAATAAGAGATAAATTGCTGACACACAAACACATTTCGAACTTGCACCGTTGTGTATTACACTATTCTAACGCTCAACAACAAGTTGAGACACCACTCCCCCACCCCCTTGCTTATGTCTGGAGCTGGCCCTGCACACACACACACACACACACACACACACACACACACACACACACACACACACACACACACACACACACACACACACACACACACACACACACACACAAGCAGTTAGAGGTAAACGGTTGGCTCTTACCGGTGGAAGGAGAGAGTTGTCATTCTGTAATAATAGCTGCCGGAGTTCCTGTCTACTCAGCGTCTCAAGTTTATGCTCTCTCAAAATTATGGAGTTGTGTTCGGAGTGAAGGTCATGGCCAAAGCGGCATGTCCGTCTGGGAGTAAAAGTATCAAGAAAAATACAAAGCACAATGCAGTTTGCTGAATTAATGAAACTTCTAAACCCCATAGAATTTTTCAACAATGTTGCAGTTTCATGTTTTGGGCTGAAATACCTCAAATGTAAAAATAGTAATAATAATAACCCGTTGCAATGATACATGTACACAGTCAAAAAATGGGCGTGTTCGTTTTGCATGGCCTGGTGCCCCGGAAGAGCAGAGTTTTAACCGGGCCACGCAAAACAATCTGTCTTACTTTACTTCTCTAGGCCTATCGCTGCGTTTCGACAAGGCAGTCCAATTCTGATATAAAAAATAAAAAAATTGGTCCACTGAAAAAAATCACAGAAACTCTAAAAAATATCAGATTATCGGAAATAAATTTCGAATTGGAATGCCTGTATAAAACGCATCCTATTTAGCGCACGTCATATAAAACACATTTTATGCTTACCTTCCCCTACTATTCTTGCAGTCCCCAAATAGATAAAATTTACATAAGTGTAAATCATTGCAGCCATCACATTGCTGCGCTTTGCAGCGTCTAACTTTCGTTTTCGCAATAATGCGTTTGTTTCCATTGCACAGCGCTATAGAAAATAAATCGTTTTCAACAAGTTTATCAAGAGCGCAGATAATATCTGCTCCAACCCCAACATCTGCCAGATGTGCATAGTCCAATGTTCCCTGATGATCGCAAATTAATTTTAATAACAATTGCTGAGCCATCTCGCAATAACTTGCGCGACTGTTGTTCCTGGTTTAGGACAGTGGACCACAGGCTACCGCTACAACAAAGACAGTACAGTATGAAGATAGGCCAAAACTGCTTCTCCAATAGAACTCCCTGATCGCACTGGGCGATGTCATGACGACGTGGCTAGGAAAGCGCATGCGTAGAATGACGTCACGGCCACTCGTGCCAAACTGCGCAGGTGCGGCAGTCAAATCAAAGGCATTTCTTTAATATAAAGTCGTTTTTGACGAAAATTAAAACGTGTCAGTTTGTCAATTTAACGAGGTTAGATTAATAACATGTTCAACTACTTAAGACATTGGTTCGGATCTAGGTTGTATCTTTAGATTTCGAGAAAATGAACAACTCAGGAATCATTTTTCACTTCTCTCATTGACTTCTTAAATCCCTAACCTCGGCGTGGTCTGTTTGGCAAGCGTTCCCTGAAGTCTGGCAATGTTGCTGTGGCTACACCCTTCCTCCTCAGTTGTGATGAAAGAAAAACGAAATGTATGGAAAAGGCCAAAGCAAAGACAGTAAATACAGTACCACAGAGTTTGTAAATGGAGACCCCCCCCGCGTGTCATGGGTGTAATTCACACACACACAACTGATTGTTTAAAGGATGTGTATTACAGGATGCGTGTCATATACACATCCATTATATGGATATATGGATAATTATATGGCTGTTTTGGCCTTTATCTCCATAGGCCTTAAAATCAACCCGGAAGTGGCGGTGACTCCGCCTAGTGGACTTCGTTAGCAAAATCGTGCTTTTTTATTTTACGAGGCAAGTCAGTTAAGAACAAATTCTTATTTTTAATGACGGCCAGTGGGGTAACTGTTCAGGGGCAGAACGACAGATTTTGCACCTTGTCAGCTCGGGGATTTGAACTTGCAACCTTTCGGTTACTAGTCCAATGCTCTAACCACTAGGCTACCCTGCCGCCCCGGCTATTGTAGTTCTCCACAACCAATGGGGGAATCAGGCTTCATGTGATCCGGACCAAAGCGGATTAGACCAGAATCTTGGTTTTCGGTCATCCAAGTTCAAACTGAGAGAAGCAGTTTCTCCTAATATTTCTGAATGATTTATGCGCGCAAAGATATCTACTTCGACCTGCAGAATGATTATGATCATTCTGCACGTTTTTTATTAGAAATACATCCACATTTGACCAAGATAGCGTCAGAGCATTTTGGTTTGCGTTGACACTACTACCACACGCTAAATAACATTGTTATTTAGATATATTTGCGACACTGTCGGATATTTTTTGAAAATTGGAAACAAGCAATGGAAAGAAGCCGTACAGAAAATTACAAAGGTGCGTGACTATTGAAATAATGATTTTCTTTCACCACCTAGGCAGTGTTTGGCCTACGTTTCTTATACAAACCTGTTTGCGATCATTGCTTTACATACAACGTGTATATAGTGGAACTTTCCGAGTTTCCTGAATGCAGCATTATATAGTTAAGTCTGTAATGAATCTGCATGCTGGTGCCATCCTCGTGAACGTTTATCCTGCTGCTCATATTTAGTTTAGGCTATGTGCAATTTTTAAGGGCAACAATTAAGATCACGTGTCTCATATAAACACAGAGGCTCACTGCTAATGAATATTCTCAAATTACAGTATAAGCATGGGGTGGCTAAATAAATAATGTGGCATTGTTTTTTTCTTGAAGGGGCAGTAGAGGGCTCCCTTACACTAATGTTGGCCAGTCAGTCCTATGACGTAATGTCTTTGAAACAGCAAATACCCAATGAGCTGGTAGATCTTAGTAGTGTTTTTAATGTGCGAGTATAATTATTTCTCTCTCTCACAGATCCCCTTCTATCAATTTCTTATTTACGGCTCTTGGCCCCACCCCTGCAACTTCTGTCAGCTGCTATGTGGCAAGTTGTGCAGAAAGGACTTGTCATGCATTATGGGATGCTGGAGGAGTTTGTCACCTCGGTGACAGAGATGGTTCCAGAGCTGCTGAGTTACCGGCAGAGGGCCCAACTCATCCTGGGACTGAGAGCCAGGGTTAGCATGTGTGTGCATGTGTGTCTGCAGATGGATTTGTTTAATGGCTGAAATGTATTTTATTTTTGTACATTTAGCTATTGCTAACAACCGTATTAGTTCCCTCCAATCTGTCGTACAGTGGTTGATAGTTGAACCAGTAAACCAGTAGCGCACTGGTGAAAGTATATCAACAGCGCAGATGATAGCGTTTAAATACTTTTTTTTGTGACCATAGCCGGTTCTGGAGTTGTGTCGTGGTGATCACCAAGTCGACCCTGAGACCATCCAGCCCCACCTGGACAGAATCAAAGCTTCCATTACTACACCCAGGGACCACTGTGTGGGTGATTTACTATGCACATTAACCCACAGGTGGCTGGTGGCACCTTATATTTCATTTCGGGAGAACGGGCTCATAGTAATGTCTGCAATGGCATAAATTGAATGTTATCAAACACATGGTTTCCATGTGTTATATCATTCCATTCACTCTATTCCAGCAATTATTATGATCCGTTTTCCCCTCAGCAGCCTCCTGTGCATAAAATACATTTAATCAATAGGAAGAAATACACACATAGTTTGGGTAATTCATCTACCGCGGTGTGTGTGCATGTTAAAGGTGACTGATGCACAAGTAGAAGATTCTGGGGCCAATTTCTTGGAGCTGGTCCAAACCCTTCTTCAAGACCCAGGTGTGAAAGAGCACTTCTTCCTGGTGAGATGATGACACTCTCCCTAATTTTCTCTCTCTCCCCCCCTCTCTCTCCCTCCCCCCTCTCACTCACAGTTCCATTTTTATGTCTTCTAACTCCCCAGGAGGTGTTCCCAGTACAGTACGGCCAGAAGTATGACACAGCACTGGAGATTCTCCTTTGGGAGTTCCTCTCCAGACTGGAGGAGCTGCTGCCTGTACCAGACTTTGCACAGGTGCTACCATTGAACTCAACATTATATTTCACATACGCACCTTGACTATTGCCTTCAAAATACAGCATGTATTATATTCAACTTTAACCTACCACTGCTAATGACTAAGGGCTCTTTCTCAGATGGTGTCATGGCTTGATGGAGCCCCCTCAGTTCTGGATGAGTGTTTGCAATCAGCGACTCCGCCAGAGGAGATGAAGGCTTTAATTGAACATCACAGAAATCTTGGACATGTTGATGTAAAAGGTAAGGCTGGCTTAGTAGATAATTATGACTGATGAGTCATGATCTTTGCTACTGCATTACTTTGCTTTGATTGTTAGAATTATACATTTATTATTTGACTGTAGCTAAACGGGTGAGAATTCGCAGTGATTTACTGAGCCTCTCATTCTCTATTTCTCTCAGACACTTGCTCTTTACCTATGGACGACTTCATCCTCTCCTCTCTGTCTCTCCCTCCAGTCACAAAACTGGGGACTACTGTTGACAAACAAACTAAAAAACACCTGCAAGATGCCACACCAAATTCAAACCATCCAAATAAAGAAGAGATTATTGAGATTCCCATTGACCAATCACATCTGGAGACTGGCAAGAGGAGGATATCTGAGAGAAAGAGACAGAAGCGAAATGAACAGAGGGACAGAATTGAAACAGATGAAATTGTGGAGGGAACATCATTTTCAGCAAATGAGAGTAGGCGAGGGCAGACTCTGCCCTCGAAGAGGAAAATGAGCGACAGTTCGGAGGTTCCCCGGAAACGGCAAGCAGATTCACCTCTGTTTCAGTAAGAACTGATATTGAAGTAGCTTATATTGGTGTGTCTCCCAGCATGCCTTTGATGTCCTTCCATTTTTTTTTCTTTGGGGGGGGGGGGTTAATTCTGCTTTATATACATTGCTGTCTTCCTCTTTTACAGGGATTCTCCAGTGAATATCAAATCTTTTAGTGAATCTCCTCTCATCTCGATATGGGGAGAATACACAGGTGTGGAATCTCTGTTCGTTCCGAATGAAATGTGAAATACAGTACATGGTAAAAGAAAATGCATGACAGTTTTACATACCCTTTTGTGTCAAGAACCCCAAGATGCTGCCTATCCCATGACGACTGACATCAAAGTCCCTTGGTCGGATGATGAGACTCTAAACCTCATAGACATTTGGGGAAAAGACTCTGTGCAGCGAGTTCTGAAAGGCTGTGTCAAAAATCGCCACGTGTTCACTCTCATTTCCAAAAACATGTCTGAGAGAGGCTACATGAGAACTGTAGAGCAGTGTCAGACCAGGATCAAACGATTGAAGAACAGCTTTCGTCAGTCTCTCCAGCAGAAGTGAGTACACTACTAAAGAACATTTGCAATGTATATAGAATTTATTATTATAATATATTTTTGTTTCTTATGGACAATATCACTGGAATGTGCTTGTCTATATTCTCACACTGAAACCATTCCCTATATACAGAGTGGAGTGTAAATTTTATGACCAGCTAGAGCGAATACTTGGGAATGTGTCCCCCTTAACGGTTCCTGAGGTCACCTATGATGTTGAAGAGGTGACAGATGACCAGCTAGAAGACACTGATGATTGGGAGTTCCCTGGCCACTCTGGTCTAGAAGATATGGGTATGGTCCGATTGTGCCTTTCTTGGTAAATCACATAAAATTGTCTCTTGGGAAAGGGGCTAATGTGTGTTTGCATGCAGCATGTTGCCCACCACCTTACAAAGAGGTCAAACTGCTTGAATGTTAATACAGCTGATTTTACATTTGGAATTTGCAATGTGATTCATCTAAATCAATCAAATGATTAATAATCAGTGATCACTGCTCTTGTGTTTGTCTCTATTTCCACTAAAGGAACAAGAAGTGTTCCCTGGACAGACTTGGAGACCCTCACCCTAATCAACATATGGGGAGATGACAAAATGCAGAGGGAATTGAGGGGTATGCATAGAAATGGGCACCTTTTTGCTGTGATATCCCAAAAGATGTCTGCCCAGGGCTTTATCCGGACTGCAGAGCAATGCCAGACAAGGGTTAAAAGACTGAAACGGAGTTTCCGACAGTGCTACGAGAACAAGTATGTCAGTTATAGTTTAACAATCATTTTCTTTGTGCATTGGGAGTCCCACAGGGATCTATGCTCTTGCCTTTACATTCTTGTTTGATATCCTGTGATGGCTTACATTTGGTCTATTTGAGCCAGAAAAATGATTTGTTTTAAAAATGTGCTTTGTTTTCTTTCCCCAAACACAGCATGAAAGGCAGAGAACAAGTAGAATGCAAATTCTATGACCTACTGGAGAGAATACTGGGGAATGAGCTTCCCTCATACGTGGAGGTGTCAGAAAACTGTCTTGACATGGAGTCTAGAGAAGCATGGTCAGCAGACAACGAGTGCTCTGTTAACTCTTCCCAGGAGAGGGGTATGGTCACATTCTCTACTTAACCAGTTCCTCTTTCACTAGTATACTATAATAAGATCAACTTGAAGGACTGGGAAGAAACTCAACATAGCATATCTGACTCATTCTTTGATATCTGTGAGACGAATTCAGCAAGGTTTTAGGGACAAGGGTGAGTGGATGGTTTGGGATTGGGCCAATCCTTCTCACACACTCTTTCCCTTTGACTCTGATCCATCCAGAGGCTGTGGTGGGTGTGCCAGAGGACAGGAAGAAGATCCCCTGGGTGGACGGCGAGACGGTGATCCTTCTGGAGCTCTGGGGAGACGACACTGTGCAGCAGAACCTGAAGCGCTCCCCGCACAACGGTCACATATACTCAGAGATTTCGGAAAAGCTCAACATCCGTGGTTATCACAGAACTGCAGAGCAGTGCCACACCAGGATAAAGCGTTTGAAAGCCAGCTATCGGCAGTGCCAGGAAACCATCAGGTGGCCATTGCATTTCAGCTTCTATTGTTGATACATTTGTCATGTTGCTAATGTGAATTGGATTACATAGTTGATTCTAATTTTGCAATCTCTCTCTACCTGTGCTCTTCCTAGTTCATCTGGATCTGAGCAGGTTGATTTTAAGTTCTACAATATTTTAGATCAAATACTTGAGAGGCAGCCTCCCTCTACCAGCACAGTGGTGACAGACTTGACCAATGACATATCAGAGGAATCAAACAGTGACTCACTTCAAGGTAAAAAGTTCAGCTCATTTCAAACTATGCAAACGTTCTATTGACACCCAGCATGGCTATGTCAGATTGAACCCTGTTTGTTATATACACTGCTCAAAAAAATAAAGGGAACACTTAAACATCACAATGTAACTCCAAGTCAATCACACTTCTGTGAAATCAAACTGTCCACTTAGGAAGCAACACCGATTGACAATAAATTGCACATGCTGTTGTGCAAATGGAATAGACAACAGGTGGAAATTATAGGCAATTAGCAAGACACCCCCAATAAAGGAGTGGTTCTGCAGGTGGTGACCACAGACCACTTCTCAGTTCCTATGCTTCCTGGCTGATGTTTTGGTCACTTTTGAATGCTGGCGGTGCTTTCACTCTAGTGGTAGCATGAGACGGAGTCTACAACCCACACAAGTGGCGCAGGTAGTGCAGCTCATCTGGGATGGCACATCAATGTGAGCTGTGGCAAGAAGGTTTGCTGTGTCTGTCAGCGTAGTGTCCAGAGCATGGAGGTGCTACCAGGAGACAGGCCAGTACATCAGGAGACGTGGAGGAGGCCGTAGGAGGGCAACAACCCAGCAGCAGGACTGCTACCTCCACCTTTGTGCAAGGAGGAGCAGGAGGAGCACTGCCAGAGCCCTGCAAAATGACCTCCAGCAGGCCACAAATGTGCATGTGTCTGCTCAAACGGTCAGAAACAGACTCCATGAGGGTGGTATGAGGGCCCGACGTCCACAGGTGGGAGTTGGGCTTGCAGGACGTTTGTCATTTGCCAGAGAACACCAAAATTGGCAAATTTGCCACAGGCGCCCTGTGCTCTTCACAGATGAAAGCAGGTTCACACTGAGCACATGTGACAGATGTGACAGAGTCTGGAGACGCCGTGGAGAACGTTCTGCTGCCTGCAACATCCTCCAGCATGACCGGTTTGGCGGTGAGTCAGTCGTGGTGTGGGGTGGCATTTCTTTGGGGGGCCGCACAGCCCTCCATGTTCTCGCCAGAGGTAGCCTGACTGCCATTAGGTACCGAGATGAGATCCTCAGACCCCTTGTGAGACCATATGCTGGTACGGTTGGCCCTGGGTTCCTCCTAATGCAAGACAATGATAGACCTCATGTGGCTGGAGTGTGTCAGCAGTTCCTGCAAGAGGAAGGCATTGATGCTATGGACTGGCCCACCCGTTCCCCAGACCTGAATCCAATTGAACACATCTGGGGCATCATGTCTCGCTCCATCCACCAACGCCACGTTGCACCACAGACTGTCCAGGAGTTGGCGGATGCTTTAGTCCAGGTCTGGGAGGAGATCCCTCAGGAGACCATCCGCCACCTCATCAGGAGCATGCCCAGGCGTTGTAGGGAGGTGGACTTTTCCATGTAAATATTAAAGTCACCAAAGATTAGAATATTATCTGCTATGAATACAAGGTCCGATAGGAATTCAGGGAACTCAGTGAGGAACGCTGTATATAGGCCAGGAGGCCTGTAAACAGTAGCTAGAAAAAGTGATTGAGTAGGCTGCATAGATTTCATGACTAGAAGCTCAAAAGACGAAAACGTCATTTTTTTGTTGTTGTAAATTGACATTTGCTATCGTAAATGTTGGCAACACCTCCGCCTTTGCGGGATGCACGGGGGATATGGTCACTAGTGTAGCCAGGAGGTGAGGCCTCATTTAACACAGTAAATTCATCAGGCTTAAGCCATGTTTCAGTCAGGCCAATCACATCAAGATTATGATCAGTGATTAGTTCATTGACTATAATTGCCTTTGAAGTAAGGGATCTAACATTAAGTAGCCCTATTTTGAGATGTGAGGTATCATGATCTCTTTCAATAATGACAGGAATGGAGGTGGTCTTTATCCTAGTGAGATTGCTAAGGCGAACACCGCCATGTTTAGTTTTGCCCAACCTAGGTCGAGGCACAGACACGGTCTCAATGGTGATAGCTGAGCTGACTACACTGACTGCTAGTGGCAGACTCCACTATGCTGGCAGGCTGGCTAACAGCCTGCTGCCTGGCCTGCACCCTATTTCATTGTGGAGCTAGAGGAGTTAGAGCCCTGTCTATGTTGGTAGATAAGATGAGAGCACCCCTCCAGCTAGGATGGAGTCTGACACTCCTCTGCAGGTCAGGTTTGGTCCTATTTGTGGGTCAGTCCCAGAAAGAGGGCCAATTATCTACAAATTCTATCTTTTGGGAGGGGCAGAAAACAGTTTTCAACCAGCGATTGAGTTATGAGACTCTGCTGTAGAGCTCATCACTCCCCCTAACTGGGAGGGGGCCAGAGACAATTACTCAATGCCGACACATCTTTCTAGCTGATTTACACGCAGAAGCTATGTTGCGCTTGGTGATCTCCGACTGTTTCATCCTAATATCGTTGGTGCCGACGTGGATAACAATATCTCTATACTCTCTACACTCGCCAGTTTTAGCTTTAGCCAGCACCATCTTCAGATTAGCCTTAACGTCGTAGCCCTGCCCCCTGGTAAACAGTGTATGATCGCTGGATGATTCGTTTTAAGTCTAATACTGCGGGTAATGGAGTCGCCAATGACTAGAGTTTTCAATTTGTCAGAGCTAATGGTGGGAAGCTTCGGCGTCTCAGACCCCGTAACGAGAGGAGTAGAGACCAGAGAAGACTCGGCCTCTGGCTCCGTCTCGCTGCTTAATGGGGAAAACCGGTTGAAAGTTTCTATCGGCTGAATGAGCGACACCGGTTGAGCGTTCCTACAGCATTTCCTTCCAGAAACCGTGAGAAAGTTGTCCGGCTGCGGGGACTGTGCCAGGGGATTTATACTATTATCTATACTTACTGGTGGCACAGACGCTGTTTCATCCTTTCCTACACTGAAATTACCCTTGCCTAACGATTGCGTCTGAAGCTGGGCTTGTAGCACAGCTATCCTCGCCGTAAGGCGAGTACAGCGACTGCAATTAGAAGGCATCATGTTAATGTTACTACTTAGCTTCGGCTGTTAGAGGTCCTGACGAATCGTGTCCAGATAAAGCGTCCGGAGTGAAAAAGTTGAGGAAAAAAATATATATATATATATATAAACGGTAATTAAAAAGTAAAAACAGTAAAGTTGTCAGGTAGCAAAATAGGTTGGCAACAAAACGCACAGCAACTCGAAAACAAGTCTGCAAGTTGTAACCGGAAATGACGTTAAGACTCACTCCAAAAGGCTTTCAGAGCCATCATCGACTCAGTGGGTTTTGTCCAACATGTCTCTGGACCCACTCACTGTCACAGTCATACGCTGGACCTAGTTTTGCCCCATGGAATAAATGTCTGGATCTTAATGTTTTTCCTCATAATCCTGGACTATCGGACCACTATTTTATTACGTTTGCAATTGCAACAAATAATCTGCTCAGACCCCAACCAAGGAACATCAAAAGCCGTGCTATAAATTCACAGACAACACAAAGATTCCTTGATGTCCTTCCAGATTCCCTCTGTCTACCCAAGGACGCCAGAGGACAAAAATCAGTTAACCACCTAACTGAGGAACTCAATTTAACCTTGCGCAATACCCTAGATGCAGTTGCACCCCTAAAAACTAAAACATTTCTCATAAGAAACTAGCTCCCTGGTACACAGAAAATACCCGAGCTCTGAAGCAAGCTTCCAGAAAATTGGAACAGAAATGGCGCCACACCAAACTGGAAGTCTTCCGACTAGCTTGGAAAGACAGTACCGTGCAGTACCGAAGAGCCCTTACTGCTGCTCGATCATCCTATTTTTTTTTAACTTAATTGAGGAAAATAAGAACAATCCGAAATTCCTTTTTGATACTGTCGCAAAGCTAACTAAAAAGCAGCATTCCCCAAGAGAGGATGACTTTCACTTTAGCAGTGAAAAATTCATGAACTTCTTTGAGGAAAAGATTATGATTATTAGAAAGCAAGTTACGGACTCCTCTTTAAATCTGCGTTTTCCTTCAAAGCTCAGTTGTCCTGAGTCTGCACAACTCTCCCAGGACCTAGGATCAAGAGTGACACTCAAGTGTTTTAGTAATATATCTCTTGACACAATGATGAAAATAATCATGGCCTCTAAACCTTCAAGCTGCATACTGGACCCTATTCCAACTAAACTACTGAAAGAGCTGCTTCCTGTGCTTGGCCCTCCTATGTTGAACATAATAGACGGCTCTCTATCCAAAGTGGCAGTAATAAAGCCTCTCTTGAAAAAGTCAAACCTTGACCCAGAAAATATAAAAAACTATCGGCCTATATTGAATCTTCCATTCCTCTCAAAATTTTGAGAAAAGGCTGTTGCGCAACAACTTACTGCCTTCCTGAAGACAAACAATGTATACGAAATGCTTCAGTCTGGTTTTAGACCCCATCATAGCACTGAGACGGCACTTGTGAAGGTGGTAAATGACATTTTAATGGCATCGGACCGAGGCTCTGCATCTGTCCTCGTGCTCCTAGACCTTAGTGCTGCTGTTGATACCATCGATCACCACATTCTTTTGGAGAGATTGGAAACCCAAATTGGTCTACACGGACAAGTTCTGGCCTGGTTTAGATCTTATCTGTCGGAAAGATATCAGTTTGTCTCTGTGAATGGTTTGTCCTCTGACAAATCAACTGTAAATTTCGGTGTTCCTCAAGGTTCCGTTTTAGGACCACTATTGTTTTCACTATATATTTTACCTCTTGGGGATGTTATTCGAAAACATAATGTTAACTTTCACTGCTATGCGGATGACACACAGCTGTACATTTCAATGAAACATGGTGAAGCCCCAAAATTGCCCTTGCTAGAAGCATGTGTTTCAGACATAAGGAAGTGGATGGCTGCAAACTTTCTACTTTTAAACTCGGACAAAACAGAGATGCTTGTTCTAGGTCCCAAGAAACAAAGAGATCTTCTGTTGAATCTGACAATATATCTTAATGGTTGTACAGTCGTCTCAAATAAAACTGTGAAGGACCTCGGCGTTACTCTGGACCCTGATCTCTCTTTTGAAGAACATATCAAGACCATTTCAATGACAGCATTTTTCTACGTAACATTGCAAAAATCAGAAACTTTCTGTCCAAAAATTAGTCCATGCTTTTGTCACTTCTAGGTTAGACTACTGCAATGCTCTACTTTCCGGCTACCCGGATAAAACACTAAATAAACTTCAGTTGGTGCTAAATACGGCTGCTAGAATCCTGACTAGAACCAAAAATAATTATCATATTACTCCAGTGCTAGCCTCTCTACACTGGGTTCCTGTCAAAGCGAGGGCTGATTTCAAGGTTTTACTGCTAACCTACAAAGCATTACATGGGCTTGCTCCTACCTATCTCTCTGATTTTGTCCTGCCGTACATACCTACACGTACGTTACGGTCACAAGACGCAGGCCTCCTAATTGTCCCTAGAATTTCTAAGCAAACAGCTGGAGGCAGGGCTTTCTCCTATAGAGCTCCATTTTTATGCCTACCCATGTCAGAGAAGCAAACTCGGTCTCAACCTTTTTTAAAAAATATATATATATATATTTCACCTTTATTTAACCAGGTAGGCAAGTTGAGAACAAGTTCTCATTTACAATTGCGACCTGGCCAAGATAAAGCAAAGCAGTTCGACAGATACAACGACACAGAGTTACACATGGAGTAAAACAAACATACAGTCAATAATACAGTATAAACAAGTCTATATACAATGTGAGCAAATTAGGTGAGAAGGGAGGTAAAGGCAAAAAAGGCCATGGTGGCAAAGTAAATACAATATAGCAAGTAAAACACTGGAATGGTAGTTTTGCAATGGAAGAATGTGCAAAGTAGAAATAAAAATAATGGGGTGCAAAGGAGCAAAATAAATTAATTAATTAAATACACTTAAATACACTAAATTTTAGGTGGGCTATGTACAGGTGCAGTAATCTGTAAGATGCTCTGACAGTTGGTGCTTAAAGCTAGTGAGGGAGATAAGTGTTTCCAGTTTCAGAGATTTTTGTAGTTCGTTCCAGTCATTGGCAGCAGAGAACTGGAAGGAGAGGTGGCCAAAGAAAGAATTGGTTTTGGGGGTGACTAGAGAGATATACCTGCTGGAGCGTGTGCTACAGGTGGGAGATGCTATGGTGACCAGCGAGCTGAGATAAGGGGGGACTTTACCTAGCAGGGTCTTGTAGATGACATGGAGCCAGTGGGTTTGGCGACGAGTATGAAGCGAGGGCCAGCCAACGAGAGCGTACAAGTCGCAATGGTGGGTAGTATATGGGGCTTTGGTGACAAAACAGATTGCTCTGTGATAGACTGCATCCAATTTGTTGAGTAGGGTATTGAAGGCTATTTTGTAAATGACATCGCCAAAGTCGAGGATTGGTAGGATGGTCAGTTTTACAAGGGTATGTTTGGCAGCATGAGTGAAGGATGCTTTGTTGCGAAATAGGAAGCCAATTCTAGATTTAACTTTGGATTGGAGATGTTTGATATGGGTCTGGAAGGAGAGTTTACAGTCTAACCAGACACCTAAGTATTTGTAGTTTTCCACGTATTCTAAGTCAGAGCCGTCCAGAGTAGTGATGTTGGACAGGCGGGTAGGTGCAGGTAGCGATCGGTTGAAGAGCATGCATTTAGTTTTACTTGTATTTAAGAGCAATTGGAGGCCACGGAAGGAGAGTTGTATGGCATTGAAGCTTGCCTGGAGGGTTGTTAACACAGTGTCCAAAGAAGGGCCGGAAGTATACAGAATGGTGTCGTCTGCGTAGAGGTGGATCAGGGACTCACCAGCAGCAAGAGCAACCTCATTGATGTATACAGAGAAGAGAGTCGGTCCAAGAATTGAACCCTGTGGCACCCCCATAGAGACTGCCAGAGTTCCGGACAGCAGACCCTCCAATTTGACACACTGAACTCTATCAGAGAAGTAGTTGGTGAACCAGGCGAGGCAATCATTTGAGAAACCAAGGCTGTCGAGTCTGCCGATGAGGATGTGGTGGTTGACAGAGTCGAAAGCCTTGGCCAGATCAATGAATATGGCTGCACAGTAATGTTTCTTATCGATGGCGGTTAAGATATCGTTTAGGACCTTGAGCGTGGCTGAGGTGCACCCAAGACCAGCTCTGAAACCAGATTGCATAGCAGAGAAGGTATGGTGAGATTCGAAATGGTCAGTAATCTGTTTGTTGACTTGGCTTTCGAAGACCTTAGAAAGGCATGGTAGGATAGATATAGGTCTGTAGCAGTTTGGGTCAAGAGTGTCCCCCCCTTTGAAGAGGGGGATGACCGCAGCTGCTTTCCAATCTTTGGGAATCTCAGACGACACGAAAGAGAGGTTGAACAGGCTAGTAATAGGGGTGGCAACAATTTCGGCAGATAATTTTAGAAAGGGTCCAGATTGTCTAGCCCGGCTGATTTGTAGGGGTCCAGATTTTTCAGCTCTTTCAGAACATCAGCTAAATGGATTTGGGAGAAGGAGAAATGGGGAAGGCTTGGGCGAGTTGCTGTTGGGGGTGCAGTGCTGTTGACCGGGGTAGGAGTAGCCAGGTGGAAAGCATGGCCAGCCGTAGAAAAATGAATTATTGAAATTCTCAATTATGGTGGATTTATCAGTGGTGACAGTGTTTCCTATCTTCAGTGCAGTGGGCAGCTGGGAGGAGGTGTTCTTATTCTCCATGGACTTTACAGTGTCCCAGAACTTTTTTGAGTTAGTGTTGCAGGAAGCAAATTTCTGCTTGAAAAAGCTAGCCTTGGCTTTTCTAACTGCCTGTGTATAACGGTTTCTAGCTTCCCTGAACAGCTGCATATCACGGGGGCTGTTCGATGCTAATGCAGAACGCCATAGGATGTTTTTGTGTTGGTTAAGGGCAGTCAGGTCTGGGGAGAACCAAGGGCTATATCTGTTCCTGGTTCTAAATTTCTTGAATGGGGCATGTTTATTTAAGATGGTTAGGAAGGCATTTAAAAAAAAATATCCAGGCATCCTCTACTGACGGGATGAGATCAATATCCTTCCAGGAGCTCAGGAGTGATTGACGGAGCTGGCTAGCTCCGGAGTAATTGATGTTTGCTCCGGAATCGACGAGAGCAGATAGACACACGGATAGCAGCTAGCTAGCTGTGAGATCCGGGAATGAATGTCCAGAGAGCAGTTGAAATCCAAGGACATGGAGAGAAAAATTGGTCCGGTATGCTCCGTTCCGAGCTGCGCCGTACAAAAACTGGCGATAGATTTTCGAGCTAAAGGATAGCTGATGACCACAAACCGTGGTTAGCTGAATACTAACGATTTGCCAGTAAAGAAGCTAACTAGCTTCGGAACTAGCTTCTGATTAGCTTCTAGCTAGCTCCTGGCTTGCTTCTGGTTAGTTTCTGGCTAGCTTCTTGGAGTTTCTGGCTAGCTTCTTGGAGGATTGCAGATTTGAGGTAAATAATACTTATTTATAAATATAAATTGGCGAGGCGGGTTGCAGGAGAGTGTTTTGAAGATGAGTTGATGGAAAATAAAAATAAAATGTATGTGAAAAAAAGTTGTAAATATATATATATACAGGACACGACAAGACGAGGACAAAAGACGTCTGAACTGCTATGCCATCTCGGGTAACCAAATGTACAATGAAGTCTTTAAGTCTTTACTGAAGACTCATCTCTTCAGTGGGTCATATGTTTGAGTGTAGTCTGGCCCAGGAGTGGGAAGGTGAACGGAAAGGCTCTGGAGCAACGAACCGCCCTTGCTGTCTCTTCCTGGCCGGTTCCCCTCTTTCCACTGGGATTCTCTGCCTCTAACCCTATTACAGGGGCTGAGTCACTGGCTTACTGGGGCTCTCTCATGCTGTCCCTGGAAGGGGTGCGTCACCTGAGTGGGTTGATTCACTGATGTGGTCATCCTGTCTGGGTTGGCACCCCCCCCCCTTGGGTTGTGCCATGGCGGAGATCTTTGTGGGCTATACTCAGCCTTGTCTCAGGATGGTAAGTTGGTGGTTGAAAATATCCCTCTAGTGGTGTGGGGGCTGTGGGTGGGGTTATATCCTTCCTGTTTGGCCCTGTCCGGGGGTGTCCTCGGATGGGGCCACAGTGTCTCCTGACCCCTCCTGTCTCAGCCTCCAGTATTTATGCTGCAGTAGTTTATGTGTCGGGGGGCTAGGGTCAGTTTGTTATATCTGGAGTACCTCTCCTGTCCTATTCGGTGTCCTGTGTGAATCTAAGTGTGCGTTCTCTAATTCTCTCCTTCTCTCTTTCTTTCTCTCTCTCGGAGGACCTGAGCCATAGGACCATGCCCCAGGACTACCTGACATGATGACTCCTTGCTGTCCCCAGTCCACCTGGCCGTGCTGCTGCTCCAGTTTCAACTGTTCTGCCTTATTATTATTCGACCATGCTGGTCATTTATGAACATTTGAACATCTTGGCCATGTTCTGTTATAATCTCCACCCGGCACAGCCAGAAGAGGACTGGCCACCCCACATATGCTCTCTCTAATTCTCTCTTTCTTTCTCTCTCTCGGAAGACCTGAGCCCTAGGACCATGCCCCAGGACTACCTGACATGATGACTACCTGACATGATGACTCCTTGCTGTCCCCAGTCCACCTGGCCATGCTGCTGCTCCAGTTTCAACTGTTCTGCCTTATTATTATTCGACCATGCTGGTCATTTATGAACATTTTAACATCTTGGCTATGTTCTGTTATAATCTCCACCCGGCACAGCCAGAAGAGGACTGGCCACCCCACATAGCCTGGTTCCTCTCTAGGTTTCTTCCTAGGTTTTGGCCTTTCTAGGGAGTTTTTCCTAGCCACCGTGCTTCTACACCTGCATTGCTTGCTGTTTGGGGTTTTAGGCTGGGTTTCTGTACAGCACTTTGAGATATCAGCTGATGTACGAAGGGCTATATAAATAAATTTGATTTGATTTAGATTTTATTTGATTTAGGGAGGTCATACAGGCACGTGGAGGCCACACACATTACTGAGCCTCATTTTGACTTGTTTTAAGAACATTACATCAAAGTTGGATCAGCCTGTTGTGTGGTTTTCCCACTTTAATTTTGAGTGTGACTCCAAATCCAGACCTCCATGGGTTGATAAATTTGATTTCCATTGATAATTTTTGTGTGATTTTGTTGTCAGCACATTCAAGTATGTAAAGAAAACAGTATTTAATAAGAATATTTCATTCGTTCAGATCTAGGATGTGTTATTTTAGTGTTCCCTTTATTTTTTTGAGCAGTGTATTTAACTACTGGTTCTACTGTAGGTGCCGTCCCCTCAACACAAGTTCCTTTGCCAAGTCTAAACAGAGACACTTTCATGTTATTGGGCTGTTTTGTATTTAGAGTGTACAGAAGTGGACAACTACACCACTTCTGAGAGGATCACACCAGGCTCATGGTTGGATCCTGAGACCCTGGCCCTCATTGACATCTGGGGGGAGGACGAGGTCCAGAGGGTGCTGAGAGACTTTGTCTATAACGGCCCTGTCTACATGGACATATCAGAAAAGATGCATGACCAAGGGTACTCCAAGACCCCAGAGCAGTGTCGTTGGAAAGTCAAGTCCATGAGGAACAACTTCCGTCAGTGCTACGACAGAAAAAAGTATGTGTACAAAACAGGTTTAAATTGGACCCTTTATGTTTATTTTCATTTGCAGAAGCATACAAATAAGTGTACTCTAATCTAACCCGTAGCCACAATTCTGCATCTCATTTTTTTAAATGGCTTCCTTTTCTGTCTGCTGTTCTCAGATGTGGAAGAAAGGGAGTGGAATACAAGTTCTACAATCAGTTGGAGCGAATACTTGGGCATGAAGCGGCGTCCATTGATGAGTATGATGAAAGAGACGATCCAACAGTAGACCAGGACACAGGTACGGTGGTAATACAGACAGTTATCTGTTTACACTGAAGACACTGGATGTTTCCAATGTATATGTCTCCCGGAGCAGGTGCTGATGGGATGAGATGCATCCCGTGGTCAGAGCCAGAGACGCTGGCCCTAATTGAGCTGTGGGGGAACGAGGATGTCCAGGCGAGTCTACGAGGTTGCGTCCGCAACGGGCACATTTTCGCCGACATAGCGGAGAAGCTGGCCACCATTGGGCACTTCAAAACAGCTGAGCAGTGCCACTCGAGGGTTAAGCGGCTGAGGAAAACCTACCGACGGTGTCTCCACAGCAGGGTGTAAGTGCAAAGCACAGATTATTTGTGAGTAAGGTGAGTCATGGTGCCTAAATTGGTACCTGTTACAAATGAACCCTCCACTTCCCTCTACCTCTGGTCGTACCTACAGAAACGGAGGGGAGCCCTTACTCTTCAGATACTACAGGTTCCTGGAGCCGGTGCTAGGCAACGACACGCTCTCCCTCGATGCAGAGATTGTTGATTTGTGTGATGACTTCAATCCAGATCCCACTGAGGAACCAGATCAGGAAACGGGTATGGTGCCTCCTCATTATCCTTACCCTCAAAGTCTAATGTAATTAGGGCCCTGTGTTTTTCCTGTGTCAGTGCCAACAGTTGTTTGTCTTGGTCAGGTCAAATCAGGACCTTAGTCATAATCAATCTTCAAAAATGTACTTAGTAGCCACCTAAAGCCTCCCAAAAACATATTTTTTTGAAGGCCAGGGCTCAGTCAGTTACGCTGTGGCGGAGTCCAGCAGAAAGATGCCCTGGTCCGATCGGGAGACCCAGGCTCTGCTGGAGGTCTGGGGTGAGGACCATGTGCAGCTCTCCCTCCGCGGCTGCTTGAAGAACAGACATGTGTTTGAATACATCTCACGGAGGATGACGGCCCAGGGGTTCATCAGGACAGCTGAGCAGTGCCACACCCGCATCAAACGACTCAAGGCCAGCTTCCACCATGACAAGTGAATGCAAAAGATTTATAACTACCATTACATGTCTAGTTATTTACTTTAAAAATCACACCACATCATCGGATATAAATTGACGCAATATCTTTAAGTCAACAAATCAATGCTTTACTTATTTTCACCACATGAGTAAACAATGTAATTGCAGTCTTGTTTTTATCACTGTTATTGTTACGTAGTACATGTGGTCAGAGGATATGATGATTCAACTGAAATTAAATAGTCGAATCTTCCCTTTCCTCAGAATGGAATGCAAGTTCTACGACCAGATGGAGGAGATTTTCTCGAGGGAGCTCAATGTTGACAGTTTGGCCGAAGATTCGTTAGACAATGAGGAAGCTGCTGTCTGGGAGCCTACACTTGAAGTTGACCAAAGGAAAGGTAAAGCAAAGCCATACCATACCTTTAAATGTTCTATGAGTTGTCTTATTTCAACTAACCCCCTTCACATTGTAAACAATGTGTTCATTGGGTGTCTTTGTCTTCAGCTAGCCGTCCTTTAACTGATGGCTCCAAGTTCTCCTGGAGCGACAGTGAGACCCAGGTCCTCCTCAGTATCTGGGGGAGTGACGAGGTCCAGGAGGATCTGAAGGGCTGCACCAAAAACAGACACATTTTCACTGAGATCTCTCAGGCCATGGCCAACGAGGGCTACCTGAGGACAGCCGAACAGTGCCAGTCTAGAGTGAAGCGGCTAAAGGCCAACTTCCGCCAGTTCTGCGAGAGCAAACAGTAAGCCATGGGGGAAAAGATATGCATATGAAATTGATAACCACTATTTATAATTGTGAATTGATTATGAAGACTCCATATAGTTGTGTATTCATGGTCAGAGGTTTGCCATGCTCATGTTAGATAAGCAAAGCTCATTAACCAACCAGATATGAGGAATAAGTATTGCGTCAACAACAAATGTTCTATTTTCCCAGGATTGGAGGGGAAAAAGTTGAGTGCAAATTCTACGATCAGTTTGTGCAAATATTCGGGAACAAGTATCTACCCTGTGACTCTCTGGCTGAGGAATCGAATGGCGCCACAGACATGGGAGAGGTCCCAGGTGGCCACGTCCAAGGAACTGGTAAGGGAAACAATCTCCTAATCTCTGTACAATAGATGCTGTTTTACGTTATACCCTCAACGTTTTTTTCAGTCTCTCCAGAATCAGGCAGCTGTCCATCACCGTGGGAACTAGATCTCCCCTGGAGCATTGAGGAGACTGAAGCCCTCCTTGACATATGGGGCAGTGTCAGAATCCAAGAGGACCTGAGGGGAAACACTGAAATGGAACACATTTATACAGAGATCTCTCAAATGATGGCTGACCAGGGCTTCATGAAAACAGCAGAGCAGTGCCAGACAAGGGCAACGCAACTGAACCTGAGTATTATTCCAATCTGACGACGAGGAAACATTAGTGAACATCTGAAGACAGTTTTGTAGCGTCCCAGGAAAGATGCAATGACTCAACAATGACTTCTGGAAAAGAGGTGTATAAACAATTACAATGACCTGCGTCTCCTGTCTCCTGCGTTGTTTTCAGAGATGTACTGTATTCTATAAAAGATGCAGTGTTGCTATGTTGAATATTGCTGAAGAGACTCAATATCCATCCCACTTTTCTTTTTTGGAAAACAGACACGTATTTAACCTTTGTATCGGTGCTTAAATCTAAGTGTAAAGGACTATCGATGTTTATTGTCATGTATTTCACTGTAGGTGCACATGTGTTGTGACATAAGGACCTGAACTTAACGAAGCAACATATTTTAAAGGGATTGGATTGAGGGAATCCTGTAACGACAATTGGTCAATACCACATGACATTCTGAACTTCTAGATTTTTTGTTGTTGTTATTATTTGCCAAACAAAAGGCTATATATTTATATATTTTATGTAAATTTGTGTTTTTAGCAAACTCTTTAAAAAAAGGCTTTTTTTCAAGTGAACCAATTTAGATTAAATTCCTTTGAGTGGAGTTTGGCTACTATATCATTTCTGTTTCTGTGGTATATTTTTCTCTCAGTGTGTTTTAACATCTATCTAGGTTCACTGAAACACTGAGGTTTATGTTGTTACCAGCTCTAACCACTGCGGAGAGATTGAGACCACATCCTTTTTTTTATCCTCAACAGATTGTCTGTAGCAGAGCCTCACAGTAAGAAGCCACTTGAATTCTAGAAGCACAGGCACCTACTTTTTGCTTACTCATGTTATTTTTAGATACCACGGTGAGATAGCCTTTCGAAAACAAATCCTGTTCTCAGCATTCATTGTTGGTGATAGCTGTTCCTCGGAACATCATTTGCATAGAGAGGAGACTTTGCATAGCCAGCACATGCTTCAGTGCTCTGGTAGTGTTTATAGCCTTGTGAGTTTAACACTTCATGACCGAGAGCTGTCCTTCATGACAACAGAACCCACAACAACCATGACTTTTATCACCATCTTCATCTGGACACTTGCCCTCTGTCTCCAAGGTAATATAATTTACAGAAAATTACCCTGACAATATAAAGGAATTATTTTATACTGGACAAATGAATGGACAATTAAATTATACGTAGAATGTATGCACACATGACTGTAAGTCGCTTTGGATAAAAGCGTCTGCTAAATGGCATATATTATTATTATAAATATACATTGCATTTCTGTTTCAGAGTCAAGAGGCCAGGTCACAGTGACCCAGACTCCTGCAGTGAAAGCTGTTTCAGTGGGTCACTCAGTCAGTCTCAGCTGTAAGACCAGCAGTGCTGTACACATTAACAGCAATGGACACTATTTGCACTGGTATCAACAGAAACCTGGAGGAGCTCCTAAACTCCTTATTTACTATGCTAAAACCCTTCAGTCTGGGATTCCATCTAGATTCAGTGGCAGTGGATCTGGGAGTGACTTCACTCTGACCATCAGTGGAGTCCAGGCTGAAGATGCAGGAGATTACTACTGTCAGAGTTTCCACAATCCCAACAGTGTCTGGGTGTTCACACAGTGATACAGAGCCATACAAAAACCTCCCTCAGTCAGACTGCACAGTGACTGTACTGATACAGCTGGGACCTACTGCAGGTGCTGAAGAGGAAGAGACAGTGACATGGAAGACTGATCAGTAGAGGAGGTCAACTTTGAAAATGGTTAGAAAGTATCATACAAATCACACGTTCTCACAAACGTCATCATCGTCATCATGGTTGTAACTTGTTATATTGGACATGAACTGAAAGTGTATATACAGTAAAAGTTATTTGTAGTTTTGGAAGATAATAGCAGTCCATAGTAGAGTAAGATGTACAGAAGTAAGAGGAAAAGTATCAGCCCCCTAAACCATTTCCCTACATGCACTTCACGACCAGTTAATGATGTGATCATCTGGCATGTATTAACCCTTTTCATGAGCTGATAGATCTGTGAATGAGACATGAAGCTGGGCTCAAACATGACACATTGATGTAGAGACATACACTACACACTATTATCAGAAAGTATAATATCCGTTGTGTCTGTCATTAATTACATGATGGTATATTTGTAATGTCTCCCTCCCTGAATCCACCATAGAGGTTAAAACCAGTCACTCCCTCACATCTGGCCCAGTCCAGGGTATTTAAGGCAGTAAAACTGTTAGACTGGTAGCTGTGGGAGTGAAACAGATTTACATAGACATGGCTGGTTGGTTCTGCTTGTCCCAGAATAGAGCAGAACTCTCACCAGATGTTCACCCTGTGCCCAGGGGGGTTGGAGGTAGAGAAGACCAGGGAAAATGTAATGGAAAAGCGTAGACCACACATTGTTGAAAACCATTGGAAAAATATCTAATTTAATCAAATCATATTAGGAATTAAACATTACAAATATACAGTTGACGTCAGAAGTATACAGACACCTTAGCCAACTATATTTAAATACAGTTTTTCACAATTCCTGACATTTAATCCTAGTAATAATTCCCTGTCTTAGGTCAGTTAGGATCACCACTATTTTAAGAATGTCAAATGTCAGAATAATAGTAGAGAGAATGATTTATTTCAGCTTTTATTTCTTTCATCACATTCCCGGTGGGTCAGAAGTTTACTTACACCCCATTAGTATTTGGTAGTGAAGGAGGTTCACCTAGGGGTCATGATAGGGGCTTACCAAATGTTTGAAGTATTATAATAATTGATTATGCTTATGTTGTATTAATATACGGGGAGGGGTTATAAGACCCCACCCTCCTTACATTTATAGGGTTCTAGACTACAGATTAACAATATATATTCATTATAGATGTTTATAATTGTTCCACCACTGTTTTCTGGTCTCTTTGCCTCTTATAAAGAGACCTCTCTGAGAAATGTGTCACTGTGAAGACAGAACTCTGCAGGGGAGTGTAAGAGAAGAGATTAGTCAGACGTTCCATTATACATCAACTTGGACATTTACTGCTAAGCTTTTAGATAGCTATATAAACAAGAGTTTTAGTGTTGAGTTGGCATGGTTTTGGTCTCATCAGTAGAAGATAATGATGTGGTTAGTGACATCACTCGGGCTGGACTTTGGGTTTAATAAAATAACTTGGGACCATTTCTTTGATACAGAACTTACCCGGAAACATGCTTTATGTTCCAGTTGTCAACTTCTGTCTGTACAATAGGGACTGATAGTACTGAACTACTAATATAATACAATAGGGACTGATAGTACTGAAGTACTAATATAATACAATAGGGACTGATAGTACTGAACTACTAATATAATACAATAGGGACTGATAGTACTGAAGTACAAATATAACACAATAGGGACAGAGAGTACTGAACTACTAATATAATACAATAGGGACTGATAGTACTGAAGTACAAATATAACACAATAGGGACAGAGAGTACTGAACTACTAATATAATACAATAGGGACAGAGAGTACTGAACTACTAATATAATACAATAGGGACTGATAGTACTGAACTACTAATATAATACAATAGGGACTGATAGTACTGAAGTACTGGAATAACGTAATAGGGACTGATAATCCTGGGTTATGAGTATAATCCACTGACACACTTAGATAATTACATGTTCCTCTTAGATCACTAATTTACAGTATAAGTTATTTATAACACGATAAAATATTCTGTATCTGCATAATCTGTATGTAGTTATATAGCTAACAGTTATGAATGTAGGTACTAGCAGTAAGACTATTTACATATGACAGTTTGCATTGGCAGCACATGCTTCAGTGCTCTGGGAGTATTTATAACCCTGTGAGTTTAACACTTCATGACTGAGAGCTGTCCTTCATGACAACAGAACCCAAAACAACCATGACTTTTATCACCATCTTCATCTGGATATTTGCCCTCTGCTTTCAAGGTAATACATTTTTACATACATTTACCCTGACTGTAGTTACTTAACCTTATTAAAGTAAATACCATTATGTTATTGTAAAGTCATTCTTTTGTAAAGCAATGAGCAAATTAATGCACGATTGAATGTTAATTACATTTATTTTTCAGAGTCCAGAGGCCAGGTCACAGTGACCCAGACTCCTGCAGTGAAAGCTGTTTCAGTGGGTCACTCAGTCAGTCTCAGCTGTAAGACCAGCAGTGCAGTATACAGTGATACACATGGACAGAGGTTGGCCTGGTATCAACAGAAACTCGGAGAATCTCCTAAACTCCTTACATATTTCATTAGTACCCTTAACTCTGGGATACCATCTAGATTCAGTGGCAGTGGATCTGGGAGTGACTTCACTCTGACCATCAGTGGAGTCCAGACTGAAGATGCAGGAGATTACTACTGTCAGAGTTACCACAGTGGTAATGTGTTCACACAGTGATACAGAGCCGTACAAAAACTCCCTCAGTCAGACTGCACAGTGACTGTACTGATACAGCTGGGACCTACTGCAGGTGCTGAGGGGGAAGAGACAGTGACATGGAAGACTGATCAGTAGAGGAGGTCAACTTTGAAAATGGTTAGAAAGTATCATGCAAATCACACGTTCTCCCAACGTCATCATCATGGTTGTAACTTGTTATATTGGACATGAACTGAAAGTGTATATACAGTAAAAGTTATTTGTAGTTTTGGAAGATAATACCAGTCCATATTAGAGTAAGATGTACAGAAGTAAGAGGAAAAGTATCAGCCCCCCAAACCAATTCCCTACATGCACTTCACAATCAGTTATTGATGTGATCATCTAGCATGTATTAACTCTTTTCATGAGCTGATAGATCTGTGAATGAGACATGATGCTGGGCTCAAACATGACACATTGATGTAGAGACACACTACACACTATTATCAGAAAGTATCATTCCATTTTATCTGTCATTAATTACATGGTGGCATATCTGTTATGTCTACCTCCCTGAATCCACCATAGAGGTTAAAACCAGTCCACTCCCTCACATCTGGCCCAGTCCAAGGTATTTCAGGCAGTAAAACAGGTCAACTGGTAGACTGGTAGCTGTGGGAGTGAAACAGATTTACATAGACATGGCTGGTTGGTTCTGCTTGTCCCAGAATAGAGCAGAACTCTCACCAGATGTTCACTCTGTCCCCAGGGGTTGGAGGTAGAGAAGACCAGGGAAAATGTAATGGAAAAGCGTAGACCACACATTGTTGAAAACCATTGAAAAAATATCTAATTTAATCAAATCATATTAGGAATTAAACATTACAAATATACAGTTGACGTCGGAAGTTTACAGACACCTTAGCCAAATACATTTAAACACAATTTTTCACAATTCCTGACATTTAATCCTAGTAAAAATTCACTGTCTTAGGTCAGTTAGGATCATCACTATTTTAAGAATGTCAAATGTCAGAATAAAAGTAGAGAGAATGATTTATTTCAGCTTTTATTTCTTTCATCACATTCCCGGTGGGTCAGAAGTTTACTTACACCCCATTAGTATTTGGTAGTGAAGGAGGTTCACCTAGGGGTCATGATAGGGGCTTACCAAATGTTTGATGTATTATAATAATTGATTATGCTTATGTTGTATTAATATAAGGGGAGGGGTTATAAGACCCCACCCTCCTTACATTTATAGGGTTCTAGACTACAGATTAACAATATATATTCATTATAGATGTTTATAATTGTTCCACCACTGTTTTCTGGTCTCTTTGCCTCTTATAAAGAGACCTCTCTGAGAAATGTGTGACTGTGAAGACAGAACTCTGCAGGGGAGTGTAAGAGAAGAGATTAGTTAGACGTTCCACTATACATCAACTTGGACATTTACTGTTAAGCTTTTAGATAGCTATATAAACAAGAGTTTTAGTGTTGAGTAGGCATGGTTTTGGTCTCATCAGTAAAAGATAATGATGTAGGCAGTGACATCACTCGGGCTGGACTTTGGGTTTAATAAAATAACTTGGGACCATTTATTTGATACAGAACTTACCCGGAAACATGCTTTATGTTCCAGTTGTCAACTTCTGTCTGTAATTGCATTAATAAAGGTTTTTTAATTATTTAATTAAAGATATTGTCATAATGCTAATTTCACCAATGAGCCAATGATTGACAAGGAACAAGGAAACAAACCACAACAGTAGCATTGCGTCAAATGTTTCGGGTAGTCTTCCACAAGCTTCTCACAATCAGTTGGGTGAATTTTGGCCCATTCCTCCTGACAGAGCTGGTGTAACTTAGTCAATTTTGTATGCTTCCTTGCTCGCACACGCTGTTTCAGTTCTGCCCACACATTTTCTATAGGATTGAGGTCAGGGCTTTGTGATGGCCAATTCAATACCTTGACTTTGTTGTCCTTAAGACATTTTGACACCACTTTGGAAGTATGCTTGAGGACATTGTCCATTTGGAAGACCCTTTTGCAACCAAGATTTAACTTCCTTGACTGATAAGTCGAGATGTTGCTTCAATATATCCCCATAATTTTCCTCCCTCATGATGCCATCTATTTTGTGAAGTGCACCAGTCACTCCTGCAGCAAAGCACCCCCAGAATATGATGCTGCCACCCCCGTGCTTCACGGTTGGGATGATGTTCTTCGGCTTGCAAGACTTCCCCTTTTTCCTCCAAACACCACAATGGTCATTATGGCCAAACAGTTCTGTTTTTGTTTCATCAGACAAGAGGACATTTCTCCAAAAAGTATGATTTTTGTCCCCATGTGCAGTTGCAAACCATCGTCTGGCTTTTTTATGGCAGTTTTGGAGCAGTTGCTTCTTCCTTGCTGAGAGGCCTTTCAGGTTAGGTTGATATCGTTATCTCTAAGAGACAGAACGCGTCTCCTTCCTGAGCGGTATGATGGCTGCATGGTTGGCTGATTTATTTTGATTTTCCCATGATGTCAAGCAAAGAGGCACTGAGTTTGAAGGTAGCCCTTGAAATACATCCACAGGTGCATCTCCTATTGACACAAATTATGTCAATTAGCCTACCAGAAGCTTCTAAAGCCATGACATCATTTACTGGAATTTTCCAAGCTGTTTAAAGGCATAGTCAACTTAGTGTATGTACACTTCTAATCCACTGGAATTGTGATATAGTAAGTTATAAGTGAAATAATCTGTCTGTTAACAATTGTTGGAAAAATTACTTATGTCATTGTAACGCTCGTCCTCTTCTTCTGATGAGGAGTAAGAGAGATCGGACCAATTTGCAGCGTGGTAAGTGTCCATTTTAATAAGTCAAACTGAACACTACAAAATACAAAATGAAACAAACGAAACAGTCCCGTGTGCTACAAACACTAACACGGAAAATAATCACCCATGAAACACAATAGAAAACAGGCTACCTACATATGGTTCTCAATCAGGGACAACGATTGACAGCTGCCTCTGATTGAGAACCATACCAGGCCAAACACAGAAATAGCAAATCATAGAAAAACTAACATAGACAACCCACCCAACTCACGCCCTGACCATACTAAAACAAAGACATAACAAAAGAACTAAGGTCAGAACGTGATAGTCATGCACCGAATAGATGTCCTAACCGACTTGCCAAAACTATAGTTTGTTAACAAGAAATGTGTGGAGTGGTTGAAAAAATAGTTTTAATCACTCCAACATAAGTGTATGTAAACTTGCGATTTCAACTGTATATGTTATGGAAAGCAACTGTTTAGCAGTGTGAGTTCTGAGAGCAGATCTTAGAGGTTTATTTTTTATTATTGCTACATAAGGTTGATGTTATGTGGACAATTCTCTCACTTCGGTGACTCTGCCCTCTACCAATGTGTCCACAGACATTATTAAAAAGAAACAGCCTGAAAGTCTTTCCTGTGGAGAAGATAACATCTCATAACGTTGTTCAATTGCATGGTTACATTTTATTTTAAAGAGAGAATACAACAATGGACTTACTTTACAGCACCAGTTTTGTGCCGCTTCCAAAAGTCCACCGCAGTGATTCACGCTGGTGAAGTCTTTCACATAAGTAGTTTATGTATCGGGGGGCTATGGTCAGTTTGTTATATCTGGAGTACTTCTCCTGTCTTATCCGGTGTCCTGTGTGAATTTAAGTATGCTCTCTCTAATTCTCTCTTTCTTTCTCAGAGGACCTGAGCCCTAGGACCATGCCTCGGGACTACCTGGCATGATGACTCCTTGCTGTCCCCAGTCCACCTGGCCGTGCTGCTGCTCCAGTTTCAACTGTTCTGCCTGTGGCTATGGAATCCTGACCTGTTCACCGGACATGCTACCTGTCCCACACCTGCTGTTTTCAACTCTCTAGAGACAGCAGGAGTGGTATAGATACTCTTAATGATCGGCTATGAAAAGCCATCTGACATTTACTCCTGAGGTGCTGACTTGCTGCACCCTCGACAACTACTGTGATTATTATTATTTGACCATGCTGGTCATTTATGAACATTTGAACATCTTGGCCTTGTTCTGTTATAATCTCCACCTGGCACAGCCTGAAGAGGACTGGCCACCCCTCATAGCCTGGTTCCTCTCTAAGTTTCTTCCTAGGTTTTGGCCTTTCTAGGGATTTTTTCCTAGCCACCTTGCTTCTACACCTGCATTGCTTGCTGTTTGGGGTTTTAGGCTGGGTTTCTGTATAGCACTTTGAGATATCAGCTGATGTACGAAGAGCTATACAAATACATTTGATTTGATGAGAGTGAGCACATTCACACACAGAGCACTCTCAGTACCACCTTAATAGTACTGAAATACTAGTACACTACAATAGGGACTGATAGTACTGAACTACTAGTATAACACAATACTGCCAAATAAAAACAAAACACATTAACTATGTCATTTTTTTTACTGCAAAATCTGACTTCAAATTATTATTCTGTATAGACAGATTTCTGATAACCCATCATATATTCTGATCAACTGGCTTGATTTTGTGTCAAGATACTAAATATCACATTAATCAGATAATATACCTGGCCACTACAACAGATCAAAGATGTTTTATGTAATTCGCCTTTGTAGGGCAGAATAGGGACTGATAATCCTGAGGTACCAGTATGATACAATAGGGACTGATAATCCAGAGGTATCAGTATAATACAATAGGGACTGATAATCCTGAAGTACCAGTATAGTACAATAGGGACTGATAATCCTGAAGTACCAGTATAGTACAATAGGGACTGATAATCCTGAAGTACCAGTATAGTACAATAGGGACTGATAATCCTGAAGTACCAGTATAGTACAATAGGGACTGATAATCCTGAAGTACCAGTATAGTACAATAGGGACTGATAATCCTGAAGTACCAGTATAGTACAATAGGGACTGATAATCCTGAAGTACCAGTATAGTACAATAGGGACTGATAATCCTGAAGTACTAGCATAATACAACAGAGACTGATAGTACTGAAGTACTAGCATAATACAACAGAGACTGATAGTACTGAAGTACTAGCATAATACAACAGACTGATAGTACTGAAGTACTAGTATAATACAATAGGGACTGATAGTAGTTCTGGGTTATAATAATAGTTCTGGGTTATAATAATAGTTCTGGGTTATGAATATAGTCCACTGAAGAATGCAGATAATTAAATGTTCGTTTTGAATGACTAATTTCCAGTAGTAGTTATTTAAAATATGATCAAGTAATCTGAATCATAGTTAACAGTTGGATGTGGGTCCTTACCAGGAATAATATTTACATAGGAAACTTTGCATTGGCAGCAAATGCTTCAATGCTCTGGGAGTGTTCATAGCCCTATGAGTTTAACACATAACTGAGAGCTGCCCTACATAACAACAGAACTTCAACAATGACTTTTATTATGAGCTTTGTGTGGATATTGATGTCTTTAATTCAAGGTATGATTTACATTTTGCTGGTCTAAAATCAGTATATTATTTAATTGTTTCATCTTAATTTAGTCTCAAATTGAGAAAATGAGACTTGGACAGATTTAGACAACATGCCCAAATGTTCTCTGAGATCTTAAATATTTCTGTTTCAGAATCCAGAGGACAGCTCGCTGGGACACCAGATTCCTGCAGTGGAAACTGTTCTCCCAGGACAGACAGTCTCTCTGAACTGTACAACCAGCAGTAATGTGTAGAACTATGTAGCCTGGTACCAACAGAAATCTGGAGGAGCTCATAAACTCCTTATTTACTCTGCTAAAACCCTTCCGTCTGGGACTACATCTAGATTCAGTGGCAGTGGATCTGGGAGTCACTTCACTCTGACCATCAGTGGAGTCCAGGCTGAAGATGCAGGAGATTACTACTGTCAGAATTACCATATTAGTGGATTGTTCACACAGTGATATGGCAGCGTAGCCTAGTGGTTAGAGTGTTGGACTAGTAACCGGAAGGTTGCGAGTTCAAACCCCCGAGCTAACAAGGTACAAATCTGTCGTTCTGCCCCTGAACAGGCAGTTAACCCACTGTTCCCAGGCCGTCATTGAAAATAAGAATGTGTTCTTAACTGACTTGCCTAGTTAAATAAAGGTTAAAAAAAAATATAGAGCCGTACAAAACCCTCCCTCAGTCAGACTGCACAGTGACAGTACTGATACAGCTGGGACCTACTGCAGGTGATGAGGGGAGGAGATGATCCAGTACAAAGACACAGAACTTATAAGCATTTCTGAACTGAAAACACCCATAGGTCCAGACTACATACAGATTCCTTCCCTTCTGCAATGGCAAACAAACCTTTAATTAACGTTTCAGGCAATAAGTTGAATGGACTCCATGTGAAAGAATGTCTCACATTATTTCAGAATAAATATCCCAGTCTCTGTAAGGTCCCCCAGTCAGGTAATGAGTTTCTAGCAAAGATTCAACCATATTTATTGAGATTAAATAACATGATCATAACCCATCAAAACAACCTGAGGTTCTGTCATAGAAGAGACAGTGACATGGACCACTGGTGTAGTAAAGTCAACTTTGAATATGTTTAGAAAGCATCATTCAGATCACCCCAGCTAAACCTGGACAATTTGGGCCAATTGTGCACCGCCTGATGGGACTACCAATCATGGCCAGATGAGATGCAGCCTGGATTTCAACCATGTACTGCAATGACACCTCTTGCATTGAGATGCAGTGTCTTAGGCCACTGCGCCACTCGGGAGCCTGAGTGGTGCACAGAAGTAAAGAAAAAGAAGGTGATGGTACATCGGCATCAGCATCACCCCCTAGATACAATCCCCATATTCACCTCACAACCAGACCTCACAACCAGATATTGATGTGATCATCTAGCATTATATTAACTATTTTGATGAGGAGGTTACTGAAGGTTAGATCTGTGGGTAAGACATGATGCTGGGTTCAGGCATTAGATATATCTACATAATGTATAATATCCATTTTATCTGTCATAGATTACATGTTGGAATATCTGTTACTGTACCCTCCCGGAATCCACCATGAAGGTTCAAACCAGTCCACTCCCTCCCATCTGGCCCAGTCCATGGTCCTTTAGGCAGTAAAACAGGTCAACTGCTAGACTGGTAGCTGTAAGAGTGAAACAGATTTGCATAGACAGGGCTGGGTGGTTCTGCTTGTCCCAGAATAGAGCAGCACTGTCACCAGATGTTCACTCTGTTCCCAGGGGGTTGGAGGTAGAGAAGACCAGGGGGGAAATAATGGAAAAGTGTAGACTACACATTATTGAAAACAATTGCTAAAACATCTAATATAATAAAATCACATTAGGAATGAAACATTATAGATACATTGCATTCGGTAAGTATTCAAACCCTTTACTCTGTACTTTGTTGAAGCACCTTTGGCAGCGATTACAGCTCCGAGTCTTCTTAGGTATGACGCTACAAGCTTGGCACACCTGTATTTGGAGAATTTCTCCCATTGTTCTCTGCTCTGTCAGGTTGGATGGGGAGCGTCACTGCACAGCTATTTTCAGGTCTCTCCAGAGATGTTCGATTGGGTTCAAGCTCTGGCTGGGTCACTCAAGGACATTCAGAGACTTGTCCCGAAGCCACTCCTGCATTGTCTTAGCTGTGTGCTTAGGGTCGTTGTCCTGTTGAAAGGTGAAACTCAGTCTGAGGTCCTGTATGCTCTGGCAAAGGTTTTCAACAAGGATATTTCTGGATCTTTGCTCCGTTCATCTTTCCCTTGATCCTGACTATTTTCCCAGTCCCTGCCTCTGAAAACCATCCCCACATCATGATGCTGCCACCACCATGCTTCACCGTAAGGATGGTGCCAGGTTTCCTCCAGACGTGACGTATGGCAATCAGGCCAAAGAGTTCAGTCTTGGCATCATCAGACCAGAGAATCTTGTTGCTCATGGTGCCTTTTGGCAAACTCCAAGTGTGCTGTTGTGCCTTTTACTGAGGAGTGGCTTCCGTCTGGTCACTCTACGATAAAGTCCTGATTGGTGGAGTGCTGCAGAGATGGTTGTCCTTCTGTAAGGTTCGCCCATCTCCACAGAGGAACTCTGGAGCTCTATCAGAGTAACCATCGGGTTCTTGGTCACCTCCCTGACCAAGGCCCTTCTCCCCAGATTGCTCAATTTGGCTGGGCAGTGAGCTCTAGGAAGAGTCTTGGTGGTTCCAAACTTCTTCCATTTAAGAATGATGGAGGCCACTGTGTTCTTGTGGACCTTCAATGCTGCAGAAATGTTTTAGTATCCTTCCCCAGAGCTGTGCCTCGACACAATCCTGTCTCTAATGTAACAAAATGTGGAAAAAGGGAAGCAGTCTGAATACTTTCCGAATGCACTGTATATATGTTATGGAAAGTAACTGTTCAGCAGTGTGAGCTCTATGACGACCTTCCCACTCTGTCTGTCGAATTCTTTGCTCTTGTTTACCTTAATAGGATGTCGGTGGGCGGAGCTGGGAGGGTCGTCAGCAAAATGGGACACACCTGGGCCCGGGTGTGTCCCGGGATAAATACACCTTTTCCCCATTCATTGAGGAGACTCTCTCCATGCAGACACACTGTTGGATTTGGTTGTGGCCTTTTTGTGGACGTTTTGTTTGTTTGTTTGCTTTGGCACCTTTCAACACCCCTCATTATCACCATCTATGCATGCAACCACTCACTTACACTACTGATTACTGACTGCACACACCATTGCTAATTGTAAATAGTTTACTTTAGTTAATACATGTATTTTTGTTATTCCTTATTTCTACGTTGTCTCCCTTTTTGTTATGGGCTCTGAGCAGGTTCGTGACAGTTCTGAGAGCAGATCTTATAGGTTTATTATCAAATATCACTAATTATTCTCACTGCTATTGGTGCTGCAGTTTAACAGGATCATTCATTTGTAGAAATGATTGCAGAGTATTTGTTGAATCAGATGCCCTTTTATATAAATTAGTATCAAATCTGCTTCCTGTTCATGAGATAGTGATCACTGGAATGAACATTAAAGTAACTCTTGTGGTTATATTTAAATTAAAACAAGCTTTATTTGATCTCAGAAGCACGATGACCTTTACAACTTAATCACAAAATACTTCATTTAGCACACATCACACCTGAAATGATTCACTACTATACTGTAACATTCAGCTCTAAAACACAAATATGTGGGGACTCTCTAGCCCCCTACAATGGCTTCTCCGGTCTCTAGACACTACAGTGACTTTTCCGGAAGGCGGCCGAATCACTGGTGTCGTCATGGGCGACCCTGCAAGTGTACACCTCTCCCTCTTCCCAGCGTGCCTTGCTCAGGGTCAGGGTGCTGCTGCGGCTGTAGTGGCCGCCCTTCTCTTCTTCTGTGGAGGTCAGGACCCCATCCTTCACCTCCTCCCCATCCACCTCCCAGCTCACCATCGCCCCCTGGGGGGAGTAGCCACTCAGCAGGCAGGCCAGTGTGGCCGAGCCCCCGAAGAGCTGCTCAGAGGATGGGGGGAGCAGAGACACTGTGGGTCTGGTAGAGGGACCAGCTGAAGGAGAGGACAGAGGGGAGAGGAGGGTCAGATACTACTGCTACTACTGTATTATGGAATATATTAGGAGAGGAGAGGAGAGGAGAGGAGAGGAGAGGAGAGGAGAGGAGAGGAGAGGAGAGGAGAGGAGAGGAGAGGAGAGGAGAGGAGAGGCAATACACACAGGATAAACAACTAGCTACAGTACCAAGGATAACAAAACACTTAATCTATAAAGATAAAGGCAAAAATAAACTCTGAAAATATTTTTAGACAAAGCAATCCATCAGATACATACATGTATGTTACATTCATACTCTACAGTATAGCCCACCAAGAGCAACAAAATACTAGGAGGGGGTTTCCTGGACACAGATGAAGCCTTGTCCTAGACTAAAAACTACTTTCAATGAAGAAATTTAGGACTAAGGACTAAGCTTAATGTGTCTGACAAACCATCCCATAGTCTACAAAGACATGCAGTAAACAGATATTACATATTCAGATTTAATAATCATATATACTGTTAAAATTGTAAATCTACATGTAAATGTTGTCAAATCTACCCTGAGACACAAGCCAAAATGACCTCAAAGTACTTTTTCAAACTATAGAGGAGGTTCCCCTTTAAACCATGCCAGTGGTAACATCTACGATGAATACAATACAAAGTGTTGCTTATAATATAGAAAAAGTAGGTGCTAGATATTGACAGAACAATGAGCTGACGTGCAATACTGTGTATCAAAATGTCCTCTTTTTAAATCACGTTAGAATATAAACTTGGTGGTACGTGAACAATTCTCTCACTTTGGTGACTCTGCCATTTACCAATCTACCTATCTGTCCCCAGAAATCTCTATAGCCTTGAAGTATTTATTCTGGAGAAGATGATAACATCTCATAATGTTGTTCATAGTATGATTACATTTTGTTTTAATGAGAGAAGACAAAAATGTACTTACTTTTCAGCACTAGTTTTGTTCCGCTTCCAAAAGTCCACCACAACGATTCATAATGGTTAAGTCGCCATACAAAAACCTCCATCACACAAGAGTGGGCAGGCACCTTAACACACAGAGCACTCTCAGTCCCACCCTGAATACTGAAGTGCTAGTATAATACCCAACAATGGCAAATCTTCCAAATCTGACTTAAAAGTATTTTTCTGCATAGACAGATAGCAATTTCTGATAACCAACTGTCAACTGTTTTATTATTGTTATTGTGTCAGGAAACTAAATACCACGTTAATCAGGTAATATACTTGGCCATTACAACAGATCAAAGATCTTTGACCAGTTTCGTTGTTACTGAGTTTTGCCTTTGCAGGGCAGAATAGGGACTGATAGTACTGAAGTACGAGTATAATACAATAGAGTCAGACATTACTGAACTACTAATATAATACAATAGGGACTGATAGTACTGAAGTACTGGAATAACGTAATAGGGACTGATAATCCTGGGTTATGAGTATAATCCACTGACACATTTAGATAATTACATGTTCCTTTTAGATCACTGATTTACAGTATAAGTTATTTATAACACGATAAAATATTCTGTATCTGCATAATCTGTATGTAGTTATATAGCTAACAGTTATGAATGTAGGTACTAGCAGTAAGACTATTTACATATGACAGTTTGCATTGGCAGCACATGCTTCAGTGCTCTGGGAGTGTTTATAACCCTGTGAGTTTAACACTTCATGACTGAGAGCTGTCCTTCATGACAACAGAACCCACAACAACCATGACTTTTATCACCATCTTCATCTGGATATTTGCCCTCTGCTTTCAAGGTAATATATTTTACATACATTTACCCTGACTGTAGTTACTTTACCTTATTAAAGTAAATACCATTATGTTATTGTAAAGTCATTCTTTTGTAAAGCAATGAGCAAATTAATGCACGATTGAATGTTAATTACATTTATTTTTCAGAGTCCAGAGGCCAGGTCACAGTGATCCAGACTCCTGCAGTGAAAGCTGTTTCAGTGGGTCACACAGTCAGTCTCAGCTGTAAGACCAGCAGTGCAGTATACAGTGATACACATGGACAGAGGTTGGCCTGGTATCAACAGAAACTCGGAGAATCTCCTAAACTCCTTACATATTTCATTAGTACCCTTAACTCTGGGATACCATCTAGATTCAGTGGCAGTGGATCTGGGAGTGACTTCACTCTGACCATCAGTGGAGTCCAGGCTGAAGATGCAGGAGATTACTACTGTCAGAGTTTACACTACCCCAACAGTGTCTGGGTGTTCACACAGTGATACAGAGCCATACAAAAACCTCCCTCAGATTTCACAGTGACTGCGCTAGTTGGGTTTGACTCCAGGTGCTGAGTGGGAAGAGACAGTGGCCGTGTCCGAAAACCCATACTACCGTACTTGATAAGGTACATTTCAGGAAATGTTATATAACATACACATACTGTTGACAAGTAGGCTAGGGTGTAATGGAATGTTTTGCCTTGTGTGGTAGGTTGTGTGGGTTTTGTCACTCTTATGTAGGTGTCATAACCAGCCATAAAATAAAGCAATATATATGTCACAATAGGTCTAAATATATGTGTTATGACCCCATTATGACAGGTTATAACAAGATATGTCAGCTGTTAGGACATATGACATGGTTATGACCGTGTCATAGCATTATGATGCTAGGTGTCAAGTGAAGTGTTAGCACACAATCCATGTCTCAAGGTTTAAAAATCCTTCTTTAACCTGTCTCTTCCCCTTCATCTCCACTGATTGAAGTGGATTTAACAAGTGATATTAATAAGGGATCGTAGCTTTCACCTGGTCAGTCTTTGTCATGGAAAGAGTAAACTGAGTGTATACCAGTGATGATGATAACATGTCAACTCCTGCACCGTCACGTTAAAGCGTTCCTGAAGCGATAACAACCATGCGTCTCTAGATTGCATAAGTCTTCCTACGCTTCGTTATGGCAAACCTTAATTAGTTCATATGCAAACACTGCCTCAAATTGTCACAAAATATTTTGAATGGACTCCATCTGTGTGGAATAAGTGTCTCACATCATTTCAGAATAAATCAATAAAACAGTCTCGGGGGTGGTTGAATAGTGTTGAGGACTATTCAACCACCATGTCCTCACGGCCATGTCGAAACACATCAGAGTTTAAAATATTTTGTTTTATTGAACATGCTATCATAATAAAGGCATTTTAACTATATTGTGCCTTGGTTCTCCTAGGTTTTGATTAACAATTCAACCATATATGTTGAGAAGATGATTGTAAACCCTTAAAACAACACCTTGTTCCTGCTACAACCTGATTAAATCTTACAGCACCTTCCCAGTCTTTAATTGATTCCAGCAGAGGCATGTTTATCAATCAAGGCCATGATTGGCTGGACAATCAGCTCTCAACACTTTCAAAGTTCTGCTGCTCACACAGCTCTATTCAACTACAATTTCCCTGGGGGACCATGAAAGTCTGTTTGCATAGAGAGAACCCTTTGCATTGGCAGCACATGCTTCAGTGGTCTGGGAGTGTTTATAACCCTGTGAGTTTAACACTTCATGACTGAGAGCTGTCCTTCATGATAACAGAACCCACATCAACAATGCATTTTTCCACCATCTTCATCTGGATGCTTGCCCTCTGCTTTCAGGAAAACGACGTGGAACTCAGACATTAGACACATGTCAGTAACTGTCAATGTCTTTCTTTAGTCATACCCATCTTATATGTCATCTATTAAATGGTGGTTTATTCATTGTAAGAATGTCTCCCTCCTTGAATCCACCATAGAGGTTGCAGTAAAATGAGTCCACCCCTCACATCTGGCTCTATCCAGGCAGTGAAACTGAAACTATGGGAGTGAAACAGATTTGCATAGACAGAGCTGGGTGGTTCTGCTTGTCCCAGAATAGAGCAGCACTGTCACCAGATGTTCACCCTGTGCACAGGGGTTGGAGGTAGAGAAGACTATCACTCTGCTCTATATTTCTTGAAATAGTGGCACTTGTAGAATTTTTATATTTTTTATTTTTTGCATGTATTAAGCTTGAAATCACAGACTATAACATGCTATATTGTGATTACTGGTCAACGATGATGTTAAGTGAAAATTAGGTTTAGTATATATGATCCAGTTTATTAATAGAAACAACATAAATTTGCATTCCAAAAATAAATCTTTATTTTAATCCATTATTACATGATCAAAGCATCAAAGCAAACATGATAGTGAATAAACGCAGATCATATTAAATCTATATCAAACAAAATTTCAGTCTACAGAATGGATTGACACATAAACTCAATCTAAGCCCCATGTTAGTCTACACGAGAGTGATCACTAAATCAGAGAACAACTGATCTTAGAACAAAGAAAGTCAAAGCCGAGGAACCAACATCCTCTCTCCACAGGGGTGTGTGACTGGTGGGTCCTACCCAGAACAGTCAGCACTCCCCAGGGTCTGGGTGAACGGAGGCTGGGAACTCTGGTAGGCCTCACAGAGTCAGGGTGCTGCTCCAGCTGTACAGGCCGTCTTTGCCGCCCTGCTTCTTGCTGTTGCCATCCACCTTCCAGCTCCTGGTCCAGTCTGAGGGGAAGCCCTTGTTGGCCAGACACGTCAGCATGGCCATTGTCATACGGGACAGCTCCTCACTAGAGGGGGCAGGACGGTCAGTGTGGCTGTTGTTATACTGGACAGCTCCTCACTAGAGGGGGCAGGACGGTCAGTGTGGCTGTTGTTATATTGGACAGCTCCTCACTAGAGGGGGCAGGACGGTCAGTGTGGCTGTTGTTATACTGGACAGCTCCTCACTAGAGGGGGCAGGACGGTCAGGTTAGGGAACTGTTACCAGGCAGAAACACAGCACTACATCAAAACAACTACATCAAAACGAGGTACTTTGGAAATTACTTCTAAAACTTTATTTAATTATTATTAATATTATTATTAATATTATATTATTGTAAATAAGAATTTGTTCTTAACTGACTTGCCTTGTTAAATAAAGGTTAAATAAAAAATGTAATTAAAATTAAATGTAAAAAATCTATAGAAGTTAGATTGCTAAAAGACCTGAAGAAAACACAAACAGTAATATGATATAATAAGTGGCACTTGTATGAAGCAGATTACAAGTATAAAGTATACAAGCAGAAAGCATACCAGTATGACATGTTTAACGTTAGCATTACTTTGTAAAAAGGGTGAAAATATGGATCAGTGTCATTTCCTGATAGTTCCTGGTTGAAAATATGATCTCCTGTACACATATGTTCGACTGGACTGTATTATCTAAAATAAGGACACACAACAACAAGGTTCTAGCTCCAGTATGTTTACTAACCTAACCCTCGCATGTCATACATAGGTACGGATACCCCCAAGGGACATCCTACTACATCTTACCCTCTCCCATTGTCACGCCCTGGTCGAAGTATTTTGTGTTTATCTTCATTTATTTGGTCAGGCCAGGGTGTGGCATGGGTTTTTTGTATGTGGTGTGTATGTATTGGGATTGTAGCTTGTGTTCTAGTTAAGTCTATGGCTGAGAACCGTTACAGAATCACCCACCAACCAAGGACCAAGTGGCGTGGTAAACAGAGGCAGCAGCAACAGCAGCAGCAGGAGAAGCGACAGGTGCAGCAGGAGCAACAGCAGCAGCAGCAAAGGCAGCAGCAGGAGAAGCAACAGAGGCAGCAGCAGCAGCAGCAGTGGGAGAGGCTGCACTATTTGGATAAATGGACTTGGGAGGAGATCCTTGACGGAAAGGACCCTGGCAAGAGCCAGGGAATATTGCCGCCCCAAAGCTGAGCTGGAGGCAGCGAAAGCAGAGAGGCGGCATTATGAGGAGCTAGCACGGCAGAGCGGCTGGAAGCCCGAGAGGCACCCCCAAAAATGTATTGTGGGGGGCACAGGGAGAGTGTGGCAGAGTCAGGAGTCAGACCTGAGCCAACTCCCCTGTTTACTGTAAGGAGCCATGGATGGAATTGGAGCTGTTGGCGAAGCTGAGTGCTGAGTCTGAGAGCGTTGAGGATGTATTGGACAGAGTAGAAAGAAAGCTGTTGGTTTGGCATAGTATGTACGGCATTTGCCCTGAGGAGCGTGTTAGCTGTCCGATGTCACCCGTGTCAGTTCCTCGTACTCAGCCTGAAACATGTGTTGGAGTTCCGGGGATTTGATGCCGGCTCTACACACCAGGTCTCCAGTACATCTTCACAGCCCGGTGTGTCCTGTTCCTTGCACTCACCCGGAGGTGCGTGGCCCGGTACCACTAGTGCCAGCTCCCGCACCAGGCTTCCTGTGCGTGTCCTCTGCCCAGTACCACCAGTGCCAGCACCACGCATCAGGCCTACAGTGCGTCCCGCCTGTTCAGCGCTGCCAGAGCCTTCCTCTCCAGCGTTGCCGGAGCTTTCAGTCTGCCCAGCGCCGCCAGTGCCGCCAGTCTGCCCAGCGCCGCCAGTCTGCCCAGCGCCGCCAGTGCCGCCAGTCTGCCCAGCGCCGCCAGTGCCACCAGTCTGCCCAGTGCCGCCAGTGCCACCAGTCTGCCCAGCGCCGCCAGTCTGCCCAGTGCCACAAGTGCCGCCAGTCTGCCCAGCGTCGCCAGTCTGCCCAGCGCCGCCAGTCTGCCCAGCGCTGCCAGAGCCTTTCGCCTCTCCAGCGCTGCTGGAGTCTCCCGCCTGTTCAGCGCTGCCAGAGCCTTCCTCCTCTACAGCGCTGCTGGAGTCTCCTGCCTGTTCAGCGCAGCCAGAGCTGCCAGCCTATATGAAGCAGCCAGAGCTGCCAGCCTGCATGGAGCAGCCAGAGCTGTCAGTCTGCATGAAGCAGCCAGAGATGCCAGTCTGCATGAAGCAGCCAGAGATGCCAGTCTGCATGGAGCAGCCAGAGCTGTCAGTCTGCATGGAGCAGCCAGAGATGTCAGTCTGCATGAAGCAGCCAGAGCTGTCAGTCTGCATGAAGCAGCCAGAGATGCCAGTCTGCATGAAGCAGCCAGAGATGCCAGTCTGCATGGAGCAGCCAGAGCTGTCAGTCTGCATGGAGCAGCCAGAGATGTCAAGGTTGACACTTTGTACAGACCTCACACTGGGCCACCAACTTGGCAATCTGAGTACTCAGACCAAGCCACCACACCGACTGTTGAGCCCTCAGTCTGCATTTGGTTATCCCCATGTGTCCCTCATGCACTCTGTCTAGCATTTCTGGTTGTAGAGTCTCTGGGATAACTATATGTTGTCCTTTCATGAGGTCTCCGCACTTTGGTGCACCCAATAGGGCTTCAGCAGCTGAGGCAGTTCCTCCTGCCTGGGCCATCCCTTTTTGCAGTACTGCACTATCTGTCGGCAGATGGGGTCTCGTTGTTGAGCCTCTGCTGCAGTTTGGTCTGAGATGCAGGTAGGTTGTCCCTTATTGCATTAATGGACACCTGTACCTCACCCTCTAGACATTGCTCCTCCTCTGATAATGGATGTTTAATTGAGGCCCTGGAGAGTGCATCTGCTGTGATCAGTACCTTCCTGGCACATACACCATCTTGTAGGTGAACCTCAGTAGTCTGAGGCGGAAGCGCAGAACCCTGGGAGGTAAGTCGTCCAGTGCTTTTGTCCCTAACAGAGCCAACAGTGGTTTGTGGTCAGTCTCTGCTGTAAACTGCAGGCCAATAAGGTATTGCCTGAGCATTTCACATGCCCATGTGATAGCCAACGCCCCTTCTCCACTTGAGCATACATTTGCTCTGTGTCGGATAAGCTTCGGGAGATGTATGCTATTGGACGCCACTCCATGTTGTCCTGCATCTATCTGAGGATCGCCCCTAGCCCAAAGGATGATGCATCTGCTGTTACCGTTGTCTTAGCGTGGGGACAGTACTGGGCCAGCACTCTCTGTGAGGCCAGGTCTCCTTTGGATTTTGTCAAATGCCACCTGTTGCATGTGACCCCATGATCAGCCATTTTCTTTGGCTAGTAAGTCTCTCAGTGGTTTGGTTGTATCTCAGGGGTTTGGTTCATCTTCCAGCACCGACAGAGATGGCCGCCTCGCTTCGCGTTCCTAGGAAACTATGCAGCTTTTTGTTTTTTTACGTGTTATTTCTTACATTGATACCCCAGGTCATCTTAGGTTTCATTACATACAGTTGGGAAGAACTACTGAATATAAGAGCAACGTCAACTCACCATCAGTACGACCAGGAATATGACTTTCCCGAAGCGGATCCTGTGTTCTGCCTTTCACCCAGGACAACGGAATGGATCCCAGCCTGCGACCCAAAACAACGACGTCGTAAAAGAGGGAAACGAAGCGGTCTTCTGGTCAGGCTCCGGAGACAGGAACATTGCGCACGACTCCAAAGCATACTACTCGCCAATGTCCAGTCTCTTGACAACAAGGTTGATGAAATCCGAGCAAGGGTAGCATTCCAGAGGGACATCAGAGACTGTAACGTTCTTTGCTTCACGGAAACATGGCTCACTCGAGAGACGCTAACGGAATCGGTGCAGCCAGCTGGTTTCTTCACGCATCGCGCCGACAGAAACAAACATCTTTCTGGTAAGAAGAGAGGCGGGGGCGTATGCCTTATGGTTAACGAGACGTGGTGTGGTCACAGCAACATACAGGAACTCAAGTCCTTCTGTTCACCTGATTTAGAATTCCTCACAATCGAATGTCGACCGCATTATCTACCAAGGGAATTCTCTTCGATTATAATCACAGCCGTATATATTCCCCCACAAGCAGACACATCGATGGCTCTGAACAAAATTTATTTGACTCTTTGCAAACTGGAAACCACATATCCTGAGGCTGCATTCATTGCAGCTGGGGATTTTAACAAGGATAATCTGAAAACAAGACTCCCTAAATTGTATCAGCATATCGATTGCGCAACCAGGGCTGGTAAAACCTTGGATCATTGCTATTCTAACTTCCGCGATGCATGTAAAGCCCTCCCCCGCCCTCCTTTCGGAAAAGCTGACCACAACTCCATTTTGTTGCTACCTGCCTACAGACAGAAGCGAAAACAAGAAGCTCCCGCGCTGAGGTCTGTTCAACGCTGGTCCGACCAATCTGATTCCACGCTCCAAGACTGCTTCCATCACGTGGACTGGGATATGTTCCGCATTGCGGCGAACAACAACATTGACGAATACGCTGATTCGAATACGTTGATGCGAGTTCATGAGAACGTGCATTGAAGATGTCGTTCCTATAGCAAAAATTAAAACATTCCCAAACCAGAAACCGTGGATTGATGGCAGCATTCGCATGAAACTGAAAGCGCAAACCACTGCTTTTAATCAGGGCAAGGTGACCGAAAACATGACTGAATACCAACAGTGTCACTATTCCTCCGCAAGGCAATCAAACAAGATAAACGTCAGTATAGAGACAAAGTAGAGTCGCAATTCAACGGCTCAGACACAAGAGGTATGTGGCAGGGTCTACAGTCAATCACAGATTACAAAAGAAAACCATCCCAGTCGGGGACCAGGATGTGTTGCTCCCAGGCAGACTAAATAACGTTTTTGCCCGCTTTGAAGACAATACAGAGCCACTGACACAGCCTGCAACCAAAACATGCGGACTCTCCTTCACTGCAGCCGACGTGAGTAAAACATTTAATCATTTAAACATGTGAACCCTCGCAAGGCTGCAGGCCCAGACGGCATCCCCAGCCGCGCCCTGGTGTGGAAGTGTCACGCCCTGACCTTAGATATCCGTGCCCTGGTGCGGCTCGTGTGTTTACGGACATATTCAATCAACCCTTATCCCAGTCTGCTGTTCCCACATGCTTCAAGAGGGCCACCATTGTTCCTGTTCCCAAGAAAGCGAAGGCAACTGAGCTAAACGACTACCGCCCGTAGCACTCACTTCCGTCATCATGAAGTGCTTTGAGAGACTAGTCAAGGACCATATCACCTCCACCCTACCTGACACCCTAGACCCACTGCAATTTGCTTACCGCCCAAATAGGTCCACATACGATGCAATCTCAACCACACTGCACACTGCCCTAACCCATCTGGACAAGAGGAATACCTACGTGAGAATGCTGTTCATCGACTACAGCTCAGCATTTAACACCACAGTACCCACCAAGCTCGTCATCAAGCTCGAGACCCTGGGTCTCGACCCCACCCTGTGCAACTGGGTACTGGACTTCCTGACAGGCCGCCCCCAGGTGGTGAGGGTAGGTAACAACATCTCCACCCCTCTGATCCTCAACACTGGGGCCCCACAAGGGTGCATTCTGAGCCCTCTCCTGTACTCTCTGTTCACCCACGACTGCGTGGCCACGCACGCCTCCAACTCAATCATCAAGTTTGCGGACGACACTACAGTGGTAGGCTTGATTACCAACAATGACGAGATGACCTACAGGGAGGAGGTGAGGGCCCTCGGAGTGTGGTGTCAGGAAAATAACCTCACACTCAACGTCAACAAAACTAAGGAGATGATTGTGGACTTTAGGAAACAGCAGAGGGAGCACCCCCTATCCACATCGATGGGACAGTAGTGGAGAGGGTAGTAAGTTTTAAGTTCCTCGGCGTACACATCACAGACAAACTGAATTGGTCCACCCACACAGACAGCATCGTGAAGAAGGCGCAGCAGCGCCTCTTCAACATCAGGAGGCTGAAGAAATTCGGCTTGTCACCAAAAACACTCACAAACCTCTACAGATGCACAATCGAGAGCATCCTGTCGGGCTGTATCACCGCCTGGTACGGCAACTGCTCCGCCCACAACCGTAAGGCTCTCCAGAGGGTAGTGAGGTCTGCACAACGCATCACCGGGGGCAAACTACCTGCCTTCCAGGACACCTACATCACCCGATGTCACAGGAAGGCCATAAAGATCATCAAGGACAACAACCACCCGAGCCACTGCCTGTTCACCCTGCTATCATCCAGAAGGCGAGGTCAGTACAGGTGCATCAAAGCTGGGACCGAGAGACTGAAAAACAGCTTCTATCTCAAGGCCATCAGACTGTTAAACAGCCACCACTAACATTGAGTGGCTGCATGCCAATACACTGACTCAACTCCAGCCACTTTAATAATGGGAATTGATGGAAATTGATGGAAAATATATCACTTGCCACTTTAAACAATGCTACTTAATATAATGTTTACATACCCTACATTATTAATCTCATATGTATATGTATATACTGTACTCTATCATCTACTGCATCTTTATGTAATACATGTATCACTAGCCACTTTAAACTATGCCACTTTGTTTACATACCCTACATTACTCATCTCATATGTATATACTGTACTAGATACCATCTACTGCATCTCGCCTATGCCGTTCTGTACCATCACTCATTCATATATCTTTATGTACATATTCTTTATACCTTTACACTTGTACGTAGTAGTTTTGGAATTGTTAGGTTAGATTACTTGTTGGTTATTACTGCATTGTCGGAACTAGAAGCACAAGCATTTCGCTACACTCGCATTAACATCTGCTAACCATGTGTATGTGACAAATACACTTGATTTGATTTGATTTGACATATGTGGCCATGCCTAAGAAGGTCCTGACTTCAGCCACATTCTGGGGTCTGGACATATATGTGATGGCGCTGATCTTCTCCGGGTCTGGCTCTATTCCAGCTGGACTGATTTTGTGTCCCAAGAACAAGACCTCTGATTGTGCGAAAGTGCATTTTTCATTGAGTGTCAGGCCAGTCTCCTGGAGTCGGGTCAGAACTGCTGTGAGCCTTACATCATGTTCTGCTCTGTCCCTTCCGCATACGAGCACATTGTCCACGTTGACTATGACGCCACTCAGCCCATCCAACAGCTGGGACATGCGTCTTTGGAAATGCTCAGGACCGGAAGTGTCACACCCTGACCTTAGATATCCATGTTTTTCTATATATTTTGGTTCGGTATGGTTCCCAATTTTGTACAGTATGTACAGTGGGGCAAAAAGTATTTAGTTAGCCACCAATTGTGCAAGTTCTCCCACTTAAAAGATGAGAGAGGCCTGTAATTTTCATCATAGGTACACTTCAACTATGACAGACAAAATGAGAAAAAGAAAAATCCAGAAAATCACATTGTAGGATTTTTAATGAATTTATTTGCAAATGAATTATGGTGGAAAATAAGAACCTCCAACGACGGTCCACAGTCCGGAACCTCCAACGATGATCCACAGTCCGGGGTCTCCAGCGGGGGCTGCGGTCCGGAGCCTCCAGCAGTGGTTCCCAGTTCAGAGCCTCCGGCAATGATCCACGGTCTGGTTCCACAGAAGCGGAGGGATCAGCGTAGGGAGCGGGGACTACGCCCGAACCGGAGCCGCCACTGAGGGTAGATACCCACCCGGACACTCCCTATAGGTTCAGGTTCACCTTTGGGGGGTACTGTCACGCCCTGACCTTAGATCAGGGTGTGACTAGGGTGGGTACTCTAGTTTTTGTATGTCTAGGGTTTTTGTATGTATATGTTGGCCTAATATGGTTCCCAATCAGAGACAGCTGTTTATCGTTGTCTCTGATTGGGGATCATATTTAGGTAGCCATTTTCCTCATTTGTGTTGTGGGATCTTGTCTACATTTAGTTGCCAGAGTGCACAACATTAGCGTCACGGTTCGTTTGGTTGTTTGTTGTTTTTGTTCAGTGAGTTTCAGTTTATTCAAATTATGTGGAACTCTACTCACGCTGCGCCGTGGTCTCATCATTACAACGAACGTGACAGGAAGCGATGACAAAACATTAAAATAGTAACGGCCAAACGGTGTTGTAAATGTTCTGAGTCCCCTACTCTCTGAGGACAGCGGTATCTGCCAGAAACCTGAGTGGGTATCCAGCTTTGTGAAGACTTGTGTGCCATCCAACAGAGCCAGCGACTGCTCCACTGATGGTAAGATGTGTCTCTCTCTGCAGAGTGCCTCATTCAAGTTAGTCATGTCCACGCAGATCCTTATGTCCCCATTGGCTTTTGGGACCACTACAATCCCTGCACACCAGTCCGTGGGACTCTCTATTTTAGACACGCCTAATTTCCTCCATCCTCCCCAACTCTTCCTTTACTCTGGCCAATAAAGGGACAGGCACCCGGCTGGGGGTGGTAAGGGCATAGGGGACAACATCCTCTTTCAGGCGGATTTTGTAGTCACCTTCTATCCTTCCTAGACCAGACAACACTTTTGGTAATTTATTTTTGAAAACCTCACCTGGGTCCTCCAGTTTGCTCACTCTCTCAATGAGATGCAATGCTTCAATTGCTGGTAGCCCCAGCAACGGTCTGGCTAGAGAGTCAATGACGAAGACAGGCTGGATGGCACTTTGTCTTTACTCTCCAGTTTAATCTCCAACTGCCCTACAACTGGTAAAATCTTATTACTGGACCCGTACAGTTTTTTGTTTGTAGAGAGCAAAGGGCCATCTCTGCTATAGCTATACAGCCTAGTTGGGATAGCTGTCACTGCTGCCCCAGTGTCTAGTTTAAATGACACAACCTCCCCATTGAGTTTAATGTCTGAATGCCAGCCTTCTTTTCCCTTACTTCTCCCAGAAAGATGCTGTCCTGCTGTACCTCCTCTATGACCTCATGCATTTGCTTTAATCGACAGACAGCTGAAAGTGTCCTCTGCTGTGACATTTCCTGCATTCCGCATCGTTTCCTGGTCAATCTTTCCATCTGTGGAAAGGGGATTTCCCACATTTGAGACAAACATTTGAACTAGCTACGGGTACTGTCTGTGATTGTTTTCTCCACGTCTGTCTCTGTTCTGTGTTCCCCTCCATTTCTTTAGCTCGGTATGCAAATGCATTTATTTCCTCACTCTCTTCGCTCTGCAAGGAGCTGCTGTCGTGCAGCATCGTCTGCTGTCATTTTACTGTCTCACTCTGCCTAACCTGGTTTACAGCTTTGGACAAGGTAAGCTGGGAATCCAACTGTAACTTTTCGGGAAAGTGATATATATCTTATTCCCACTACAATCCGATCTCGGATCAGCTCTTCCTTGAGCGCCCCACACTGACAATGTTCTGTTAGTTTGTGAACAGCTGTCACGTCCTGACCTTAGTTCCTTTTTTATGTCTCTGTTTTAGTTTGGTCAGGGCGTAAGTTGGGGTGGGCATTCTATATTTTGTTGTCAAGGTTTTGTATTTCTGTGTTTGGCCTGGTATGGTTCCCAATCAGAGGCAGCTGTCGATCGTTGTCTTTGATTGAGAACCATACTTAGGCAGCCTGTTTTCCCACTATGATTTGTGGGTAGTTATTTTCCGTTTCAGTGTTTTCACCATACGGGACTGTTTCGGTTTTCCTTTATTCTCTTGTTCGTTTATATTCAGTGTTCAGTTTATTAAAGTTATCATGGACACGTACCACGCTGCACTTTGGTCCTCTTCTCCTTCTCCCGACGACAATCGTTACAACAGCTGTGATAAAACTGTCGGTGGTTTCACTAGACCAGTGATAGTGTGAGGAATAGACCAGTGATAGTGTTGAGGACTAGACCAGTGATAGTGTTGAGGACTACACCAGTGATAGTGTTGAGGACTACACCAGTTATAGTGTTGAGGACTACACCAGTGATAGTGTGAGGACTAGACCTGTGATAGTGTTGAGGACTAGACCAGTGATAGTGTTGAGGACTAGACACAGTGATAGTGTTGAGGACTAGACCAGTGATAGTGTTGAGGACTAGACCAGTGATAGTGTTGAGGACTACACCAGTGATATTGTTGAGGACTACACCAGTGATAGTGTTGAGGACTGCACCAGTGATAGTGTTGAGGACTTGACCAGTGATAGTGTGAGGACTAGACCAGTGATAGTGTTGAGGACTACACCAGTGATAGTGTTGAAGACTACACCAGTGATATTGTTGAGGACTACACCAGTGATAGTGTTGAGGACTGCACCAGTGATAGTGTTGAGGACTTGACCAGTGATAGTGTGAGGACTAGACCAGTGATAGTGTTGTGGACTAGACCAGTGATGGTGTTGAGGACTAGACCAGTGATAGTGTGAGAAATAGACCAGTGATAGTGTTGAGGACTAGACCAGTGATAGTGTTGAGGACTACACCAGTGATAGTGTTGAGGACTACACCAGTGATAGTGTTGAGGACTACACCAGTGATAGTGTGAGGACTAGACCTGTGATAGTGTTGAGGACGAGACCAGTGATAGTGTTGAGGACTAGACACAGTGATAGTGTTGAGGACTAGACCAGTGATAGTGTTGAGGACTAGACCAGTGATAGTGTTGAGGACTAGACCAGTGATAGTGTTGAGGACTACACCAGTGATACTGTTGAGGACTACACCAGTGATATTGTTGAGGACTGCACCAGTGATAGTGTTGAGGACTAGACCAGTGATAGTGTGAGGACTAGACCAGTGATAGTGTTGAGGACTAGACCAGTGATAGTGTTGTGGACTAGACCAGTGATGGTGTTGAGGACTAGACCAGTGATGGTGTTGAGGACTAGACCAGTGATGGTGTTGAGGACTAGGCCAGTGATAATGTTGAGGACTAGACCAGTGATGGTGTTGAGGACTAGACCAGTGATGGTGTTGAGGACTAGGCCAGTGATGGTGTTGAGGACTAGGCCAGTGATGGTGTTGAGGACTAGACCAGTGACAGTGTTGAGGACTAGACCAGTGACAGTGTTGAGGACTAGACCAGTGACAGTGTTCAGTACTATGCCCGTGATAGTGTTGAGGACTAGACCAGTGATAGTGTTGAGGACTAGACATGTGATAGTGTTCAGTACTATGCCCGTGATAGTGTTGAGGACTACACCAGTGATATTGTTCAGGACTAGAAACAGTGAAAGTGTTCAGGACTAGACCAGTGACAGTGTTTAGGAATAGGCCAGTGATAGTGTTAGGGACTAGACCAGTGATAGTGTTGAGGACTAGACACAGTGTTATAGTGTTCAGTACTAGACCAGTGATACTGTTGAGGACTAGACAAAGTGATAGTGTTCAGGAATAGACCCGTGATAGTGTTGAGGACTAGACCAGTGATAGTGTTGAGGACTAGACCAGTGATAGTGTTGAGGACTAGACCAGTGATAGTGTTGAGGACTAGACACAGTGATAGTGTTGAGGACTACACCAGTGATAGTGTTGAGGACTAGACCAGTGATAGTGTTGAGGACTAGACCAGTGATAGTGTTGAGGACTAGACCAGTGATAGTGTTGAGGACTACACCAGTGATAGTGTTGAGGACTACACCAGTGATATTGTTCAGGACTAGACACAGTGAAAGTGTTCAGGACTAGACCAGTGACAGTGTTTAGGAATAGGCCAGTGATAGTGTTAGGGACTACACCAGTGATAGTGTTGAGGACTACACCAGTGATAGTGTTGAGGACTACACCAGTGATAGTGTGAGGACTAGACCTGTGATAGTGTTGAGGACTAGACACAGTGATAGTGTTGCGGACTAGACCAGTGATAGTGTTGCGGACTAGACCAGTGATAGTGTTGCGGACTAGACCAGTGATAGTGTTGAGGACTAGACCAGTGATAGTGTTGAGGACTAGACACAGTGATAGTGTAGAGGACTAGACACAGTGATAGTGTTGAGGACTAGACCAGTGATAGTGTTGCCGACTAGACCAGTGATAGTGTTGAGGACTAGACACAGTGATAGTGTTGAGGACTAGACACAGTGATAGTGTTGAGGACTAGACCAGTGATAGTGTTGAGGACTAGACAAGTGATAGTGTTGAGGACTAGACCAGTGATAGTGTTGAGGACTACACCAGTGATAGTGTTGAGGACTACACCAGTGATAGTGTTGAGGACTACACCAGTGATAGTGTTGAGGACTGCACCAGTGATAGTGTTGAGGACTAGACCAGTGATAGTGTGAGGACTAGACCAGTGATAGTGTTGAGGACTAGACCAGTGATAGTGTTGTGGACTAGACCAGTGATAGTGTTGTGGACTAGACCAGTGATGGTGTTGTGGACTAGACCAGTGATGGTGTTGAGGACTAGACCAGTGATGGTGTTGAGGACTAGACCAGTGATGGTGTTGAGGACTAGGCCAGTGATGGTGTTGAGGACTAGACCAGTGATAGTGTTGAGGACTAGACCAGTGATAGTGTTGTGGACTAGACCAGTGATAGTGTTGTGGACTAGACCAGTGATGGTGTTGAGGACTAGACCAGTGATGGTGTTGAGGACTAGACCAGTGATGGTGTTGAGGACTAGGCCAGTGATGGTGTTGAGGACTAGACCAGTGACAGTGTTCAGTACTATGCCCGTGATAGTGTTGAGGACTAGACCAGTGATAGTGTTGAGGACTAGACCAGTGATAGTGTTCAGTACTATGCCCGTGATAGTGTTGAGGACTACACCAGTGATATTGTTCATGACTAGACACAGTGAAAGTGTTCAGGACTAGACCAGTGACAGTGTTTAGGAATAGGCCAGTGATAGTGTTAGGGACTAGACCAGTGATAGTGTTGAGGACTAGACACAGTATTATTGTGTTCAGTACTAGACCAGTGATACTGTTGAGGACTAGACAAAGTGATAGTGTTCAGGAATAGACCCGTGATAGTGTTGAGGACTAGACCAGTGATAGTGTTGAGGACTAGACCAGTGATGGTGTTGAGGACTAGACCAGTGATGGTGTTGAGGACTAGACCAGTGATGGTGTTGAGGACTAGACCAGTGATGGTGTTGAGGACTACACCAGTGATAGTGTTGAGGACTAGACCAGTGATAGTGTGAGGAATAGACCAGTGATAGTGTTGAGGACTACACATGTGATAGTGTTGAGGACTACACCAGTGATAGTGTTGAGGACTACACCAGTGATAGTGTGAGGACTAGACCTGTGATAGTGTTGAGGACTAGACCAGTGATAGTGTTGAGGACTAGACACAGTGATAGTGTTGAGGACTAGACCAGTGATAGTGTTGAGGACTAGACCAGTGATAGTGTTGAGGACTAGACCAGTGATAGTGTTGAGGACTACACCAGTGATATTGTTCAGGACTAGACACAGTGAAAGTGTTCAGGACTTGACCAGTGACAGTGTTTAGGAATAGGCCAGTGATAGTGTTAGGGACTAGACCAGTGATAGTGTTGAGGACTAGACCAGTGATAGTGTTGAGGACTAGACCAGTGATAGTGTTGAGAACTACACCAGTGATAGTGGTGAGGACTACACCAGTGATATTGTTGAGGACTACACCAGTGATAGTGTTGAGGACTGCACCAGTGATAGTGTTGAGGACTAGACCAGTGATAGTGTGAGGACTAGACCAGTGATAGTGTTGAGGACTAGACCAGTGATAGTGTTGTGGACTAGACCAGTGATGGTGTTGAGGACTAGACCAGTGATAGTGTGAGAATAGACCAGTGATAGTGTTGAGGACTAGACCAGTGATAGTGTTGAGGACTAGACACAGTGATAGTGTTGAGGACTAGACCAGTGATAGTGTGAGGACTAGACCTGTGATAGTGTTGAGGACTAGACCAGTGATAGTGTTGAGGACTAGACACAGTGATAGTGTTGAGGACTACACCAGTGATATTGTTGAGGACTAGACCAGTGACAGTGTTGAGGACTAGACCTGTGATAGTGTTGAGGACTACACCAGTGATAGTGTTGAGGACTACACCAGTGATAGTGTTGAGGACTACACCAGTGATAGTGTGAGGACTAGACCTGTGATAGTGTTGAGGACGAGACCAGTGATAGTGTTGAGGACTAGACACAGTGATAGTGTTGAGGACTAGACCAGTGATAGTGTTGAGGACTAGACCAGTGATAGTGTTGAGGACTAGACCAGTGATAGTGTTGAGGACTACACCAGTGATAGTGTTGAGGACTACACCAGTGATATTGTTGAGGACTGCACCAGTGATAGTGTTGAGGACTAGACCAGTGATAGTGTGAGGACTAGACCAGTGATAGTGTTGAGGACTAGACCAGTGATGGTGTTGAGGACTAGACCAGTGATGGTGTTGAGGACTAGACCAGTGATGGTGTTGAGGACTAGGCCAGTGATAATGTTGAGGACTAGACCAGTGATGGTGTTGAGGACTAGACCAGTGATGGTGTTGAGGACTACACCAGTGATAGTGTTGAGGACTAGACCAGTGATAGTGTGAGGAATAGACCAGTGATAGTGTTGAGGACTAGACCAGTGATAGTGTTGAGGACTACACCAGTGATAGTGTTGAGGACTACACCAGTGATAGTGTGAGGACTAGACCTGTGATAGTGTTGAGGACGAGACCAGTGATAGTGTTGAGGACTAGACCAGTGATAGTGTTGAGGACTAGACCAGTGATAGTGTTGAGGACTACACCAGTGATAGTGTTGAGGACTACACCAGTGATATTGTTGAGGACTACACCAGTGATAGTGTTGAGGACTGCACCAGTGATAGTGTTGAGGACTAGACCAGTGATAGTGTGAGGACTAGACCAGTGATAGTGTTGAGGACTAGACCAGTGATGGTGTTGAGGACTAGACCAGTGATGGTGTTGAGGACTAGACCAGTGATGGTGTTGAGGACTAGGCCAGTGATAATGTTGAGGACTAGACCAGTGATGGTGTTGAGGACTAGACCAGTGATGGTGTTGAGGACTACACCAGTGATAGTGTTGAGGACTAGACCAGTGATAGTGTGAGGAATAGACCAGTGATAGTGTTGAGGACTAGACCAGTGATAGTGTTGAGGACTACACCAGTGATAGTGTTGAGGACTACACCAGTGATAGTGTTGAGGACTACACCAGTGATAGTGTGAGGACTAGACCTGTGATAGTGTTGAGGACTAGACCAGTGATAGTGTTGAGGACTAGACACAGTGATAGTGTTGAGGACTAGACCAGTGATAGTGTTGAGGACTAGACCAGTGATAGTGTTGAGGACTAGACCAGTGATAGTGTTGAGGACTACACCAGTGATATTTTTCAGGACTAGACACAGTGAAAGTGTTCAGGACTAGACCAGTGACAGTGTTTAGGAATAGGCCAGTGATAGTGTTAGGGACTAGACCAGTGATAGTGTTGAGGACTAGACCAGTGATAGTGTTGAGGACTAGACCAGTGATAGTGTTGAGGACTAGACCAGTGATAGTGTTGAGGACTACACCAGTGATATTGTTGAGGACTACACCAGTGATAGTGTTGAGGACTGCACCAGTGATAGTGTTGAGGACTGCACCAGTGATAGTGTGAGGACTAGACCAGTGATAGTGTTGAGGACTAGACCAGTGATGGTGTTGAGGACTAGACCAGTGATAGAGTGAGGACTAGACCAGTGATAGTGTTGAGGACTAGACCAGTGATAGTGTTGAGGACTAGACACAGTGATAGTGTTGAGGACTACACCAGTGATATTGTTGAGGACTAGACCAGTGATAGTGTTGAGGACTAGACCAGTGATAGTGTTGAGGACTACACCAGTGATAGTGTTGAGGACTACACCAGTGATAGTGTGAGGACTAGACCTGTGATAGTGTTGAGGACAAGACCTGTGATAGTGTTGAGGACTACACCAGTGATAGTGTTGAGGACTAGACCAGTGATAGTGTTGAGGACTAGACCAGTGATAGTGTTGAGGACTACACCAGTGATAGTGTTGAGGACTACACCAGTGATATTGTTGAGGACTACACCAGTGATAGTGTTGAGGACTGCACCAGTGATAGTGTTGAGGACTAGACCAGTGATAGTGTGAGGACTAGACCAGTGATAGTGTTGAGGACTAGACCAGTGATGGTGTTGAGGACTAGACCAGTGATGGTGTTGAGGACTAGACCAGTGATGGTGTTGAGGACTAGGCCAGTGATAATGTTGAGGACTAGACCAGTGATGGTGTTGAGGACTAGACCAGTGATGGTGTTGAGGACTACACCAGTGATAGTGTTGAGGACTAGACCAGTGATAGTGTGAGGAATAGACCAGTGATAGTGTTGAGGACTAGACCAGTGATAGTGTTGAGGACTACACCAGTGATAGTGTTGAGGACTACACCAGTGATAGTGTTGAGGACTACACCAGTGATAGTGTGAGGACTAGACCTGTGATAGTGTTGAGGACTAGACCAGTGATAGTGTTGAGGACTAGACACAGTGATAGTGTTGAGGACTAGACCAGTGATAGTGTTGAGGACTAGACCAGTGATAGTGTTGAGGACTAGACCAGTGATAGTGTTGAGGACTACACCAGTGATATTTTTCAGGACTAGACACAGTGAAAGTGTTCAGGACTAGACCAGTGACAGTGTTTAGGAATAGGCCAGTGATAGTGTTAGGGACTAGACCAGTGATAGTGTTGAGGACTAGACCAGTGATAGTGTTGAGGACTAGACCAGTGATAGTGTTGAGGACTAGACCAGTGATAGTGTTGAGGACTACACCAGTGATATTGTTGAGGACTACACCAGTGATAGTGTTGAGGACTGCACCAGTGATAGTGTTGAGGACTGCACCAGTGATAGTGTGAGGACTAGACCAGTGATAGTGTTGAGGACTAGACCAGTGATGGTGTTGAGGACTAGACCAGTGATAGAGTGAGGACTAGACCAGTGATAGTGTTGAGGACTAGACCAGTGATAGTGTTGAGGACTAGACACAGTGATAGTGTTGAGGACTACACCAGTGATATTGTTGAGGACTAGACCAGTGATAGTGTTGAGGACTAGACCAGTGATAGTGTTGAGGACTAGACCAGTGATAGTGTTGAGGACTACACCAGTGATAGTGTTGAGGACTACACCAGTGATAGTGTGAGGACTAGACCTGTGATAGTGTTGAGGACAAGACCTGTGATAGTGTTGAGGACTACACCAGTGATAGTGTTGAGGACTACACCAGTGATAGTGTTGAGGACTACACCAGTGATAGTGTGAGGACTAGACCTGTGATAGTGTTGAGGACGAGACCAGTGATAGTGTTGAGGACTAGACACAGTGATAGTGTTGAGGACTAGACCAGTGATAGTGTTGAGGACTAGACCTGTGATAGTGTTGAGGACGAGACCAGTGATAGTGTTGAGGACGAGACCAGTGATAGTGTTGAGGACTAGACCAGTGATAGTGTTGAGGACTAGACCAGTGATAGTGTTGAGGACTACACCAGTGATAGTGTTGAGGACTACACCAGTGATATTGTTGAGGACTACACCAGTGATAGTGTTGAGGACTGCACCAGTGATAGTGTTGAGGACTAGACCAGTGATAGTGTGAGGACTAGACCAGTGATAGTGTTGAGGACTAGACCAGTGATGGTGTTGAGGACTAGACCAGTGATGGTGTTGAGGACTAGACCAGTGATGGTGTTGAGGACTAGGCCAGTGATAATGTTGAGGACTAGACCAGTGATGGTGTTGAGGACTAGACCAGTGATGGTGTTGAGGACTACACCAGTGATAGTGTTGAGGACTAGACCAGTGATAGTGTGAGGAATAGACCAGTGATAGTGTTGAGGACTAGACCAGTGATAGTGTTGAGGACTACACCAGTGATAGTGTTGAGGACTACACCAGTGATAGTGTTGAGGACTACACCAGTGATAGTGTGAGGACTAGACCTGTGATAGTGTTGAGGACTAGACCAGTGATAGTGTTGAGGACTAGACACAGTGACAGTGTTGAGGACTAGACCAGTGATAGTGTTGAGGACTAGACCAGTGATATTGTTCAGGACTAGACACAGTGAAAGTGTTCAGGACTAGACCAGTGACAGTGTTTAGGAATAGGCCAGTGATAGTGTTAGGGACTAGACCAGTGATAGTGTTGAGGACTAGACCAGTGATAGTGTTGAGGACTAGACCAGTGATAGTGTTGAGGACTAGACCAGTGATAGTGTTGAGGACTACACCAGTGATATTGTTGAGGACTACACCAGTGATAGTGTTGAGGACTGCACCAGTGATAGTGTTGAGGACTGCACCAGTGATAGTGTGAGGACTAGACCAGTGATAGTGTTGAGGACTAGACCAGTGATGGTGTTGAGGACTAGACCAGTGATAGAGTGAGGAATAGACCAGTGATAGTGTTGAGGACTAGACCAGTGATAGTGTTGAGGACTAGACACAGTGATAGTGTTGAGGACTACACCAGTGATATTGTTGAGGACTAGACCAGTGATAGTGTTGAGGACTAGACCAGTGATAGTGTTGAGGACTAGACCTGTGATAGTGTTGAGGACTACACCAGTGATAGTGTTGAGGACTAGACCAGTGATAGTGTGAGGAATAGACCAGTGATAGTGTTGAGGACTAGACCAGTGATAGTGTTGAGGACTACACCAGTGATAGTGTTGAGGACTAGACACAGTGATAGTGTTGAGGACTAGACCAGTGATAGTGTTGAGGACTAGACCAGTGATAGTGTTGAGGACTACACCAGTGATATTGTTCAGGACTAGACACAGTGAAAGTGTTCAGGACTAGACCAGTGACAGTGTTTAGGAATAGGCCAGTGATAGTGTTAGGGACTAGACCAGTGATAGTGTTGAGGACTAGACCAGTGATAGTGTTGAGGACTAGACCAGTGATAGTGTTGAGGACTAGACCAGTGATAGTGTTGAGGACTACACCAGTGATATTGTTGAGGACTACACCAGTGATAGTGTTGAGGACTGCACCAGTGATAGTGTTGAGGACTGCACCAGTGATAGTGTGAGGACTAGACCAGTGATAGTGTTGAGGACTAGACCAGTGATGGTGTTGAGGACTAGACCAGTGATAGAGTGAGGAATAGACCAGTGATAGTGTTGAGGACTAGACCAGTGATAGTGTTGAGGACTAGACACAGTGATAGTGTTGAGGACTACACCAGTGATATTGTTGAGGACTAGACCAGTGATAGTGTTGAGGACTAGACCAGTGATAGTGTTGAGGACTAGACCTGTGATAGTGTTGAGGACTACACCAGTGATAGTGTTGAGGACTACACCAGTGATAGTGTGAGGACTAGACCTGTGATAGTGTTGAGGACTAGACCTGTGATAGTGTTGAGGACTACACCAGTGATAGTGTTGAGGACTACACCAGTGATAGTGTGAGGACTAGACCTGTGATAGTGTTGAGGACGAGACCAGTGATAGTGTTGAGGACTAGACACAGTGATAGTGTTGAGGACTAGACCAGTGATAGTGTTGAGGACTACACCAGTGATAGTGTTGAGGACTAGACCAGTGATAGTGTGAGGACTAGACCTGTGATAGTGTTGAGGACTAGACCAGTGATAGTGTTGAGGACTAGACACAGTGATAGTCAACCTCAAGCTGAACCTCGGCAAGACGGAGCTGCTCTTACTTCCGGGGAAGGACTGCCCGTTCCATGATCTCGCCATCACGGTTGACAACTCCATTGTGTCCTCCTCCCAGAGCGCTAAGAACCTTGGCGTGATCCTGGACAACACCCTGTCGTTCTCAACTAACATCAAGGCGGTGGCCCGTTCCTCTAGGTTCATGCTCTACAACATCCGCAGAGTACGACCCTGCCTCACACAGGAAGCGGCGCAGGTCCTAATCCAGGCACTTGTCATCTCCCGTCTGGATTACTGCAACTCGCTGTTGGCTGGGCTCCCTGCCTGTGCCATTAAACCCCTACAACTCATCCAGAACGCCGCAGCCCGTCTGGTGTTCAACCTTCCCAAGTTCTCTCACGTCACCCCGCTCCTCCGCTCTCTCCACTGGCTTCCAGTTGAAGCTCGCATCCGCTACAAGACCATGGTGCTTGCCTACGGAGCTGTGAGGGGAACGGCACCTCAGTACCTCCAGGCTCTGATCAGGCCCTACACCCAAACAAGGGCACTGCGTTCATCCACCTCTGGCCTGCTCGCCTCCCTACCACTGAGGAAGTACAGTTCCCGCTCAGCCCAGTCAAAACTGTTCGCTGCTTTGGCTCCCCAATGGTGGAACAAACTCCCTCACGACGCCAGGACAGCGGAGTCAATCACCACCTTCCGGAGACACCTGAAACCCCACCTCTTTAAGGAATACCTAGGATAGGATAAAGTAATCCTTCTCACCCCCCTTAAAAGATTTAGATGCACTATTGTAAAGTGGCTGTTCCACTGGATGTCATAAGGTGAATGCACCAATTTGTAAGTCGCTCTGGATAAGAGCGTCTGCTAAATGACTTAAATGTAAATGTAAATAGTGTTGAGGACTACACCAGTGATAGTGTTGAGGACTACACCAGTGATATTGTTGAGGACTACACCAGTGATAGTGTTGAGGACTGCACCAGTGATAGTGTTGAGGACTAGACCAGTGATAGTGTGAGGACTAGACCAGTGATAGTGTTGAGGACTAGACCAGTGATAGTGTTCTGGACTAGACCAGTGATGGTGTTGAGGACTAGACCAGTGATGGTGTTGAGGACTAGACCAGTGATGGTGTTGAGGACTAGGCCAGTGATGGTGTTGAGGACTAGACCAGTGATAATGTTGAGGACTAGACCAGTGATGGTGTTGAGGACTAGACCAGTGATGGTGTTGAGGACTAGGCCAGTGATGGTGTTGAGGACTAGACCAGTGACAGTGTTGAGGACTAGACCAGTGACAGTGTTGAGGACTAGACCAGTGATAGTGTTGAGGACTAGACCAGTGATAGTGTTGAGGACTAGACCAGTGATAGTGTTCAGTACTATGCCCGTGATAGTGTTGAGGACTACACCAGTGATATTGTTCAGGACTAGACACAGTGAAAGTGTTCAGGACTAGACCAGTGACAGTGTTTAGGAATAGGCCAGTGATAGTGTTAGGGACTAGACCAGTGATAGTGTTGAGGACTAGACACAGTGTTATAGTGTTCAGTACTAGACCAGTGATACTGTTGAGGACTAGACAAAGTGATAGTGTTCAGGAATAGACCCGTGATAGTGTTGAGGACTAGACCAGTGATAGTGTTGAGGACTAGACCAGTGATGGTGTTGAGGACTAGACCAGTGATGGTGTTGAGGGACTAGACCAGTGATGGTGTTGAGGACTAGACCAGTGATGGTGTTGAGGACTACACCAGTGATAGTGTTGAGGACTAGACCAGTGATAGTGTGAGGAATAGACCAGTGATAGTGTTGAGGACTAGACCAGTGATAGTGTTGAGGACTAGACCTGTGATAGTGTTGAGGACTAGACCAGTGATAGTGTTGAGGACTAGACACAGTGATAGTGTTGAGGACTACACCAGTGATATTGTTGAGGACTAGACCAGTGGTAGTGTTGAGGACTAGACCAGTGATAGTGTTGAGGACTACACCAGTGATAGTGTTGAGGACTACACCAGTGATAGTGTTGAGGACTACACCAGTGATAGTGTGAGGACTAGACCTGTGATAGTGTTGAGGACTAGACCTGTGATAGTGTTGAGGACTAGACACAGTGATAGTGTTGAGGACTAGACCAGTGATAGTGTTGAGGACTAGACCAGTGATAGTGTTGAGGACTAGACCAGTGATAGTGTTGAGGACTAGACCAGTGATAGTGTTGAGGACTAGACACAGTGATAGTGTTGAGGACTAGACCAGTGATAGTGTTGAGGACTAGACCAGTGATAGTGTTGAGGACTAGACCAGTGATAGTGTTGAGGACTAGACCAGTGATGGTGTTGAGGACTAGACCAGTGATGGTGTTGAGGACTAGGCCAGTGATGGTGTTGAGGACTAGACCAGTGATAATGTTGAGGACTAGACCAGTGATAGTGTTGAGGACTACAGTCTAGAGAGTATCATAGGTTTGTTCCCTTTATTATTTGACCAACCAACATCTTAAACTGAAAACAGTCACTCAATGAATGATATACACTGAGAGGACTAAACATTAGGAACCTTCCATGACAGACTGACCAGGTCAATCCAGGTGAAAGCAATGATCCCTTATTGATGTCACTTGTTAAATCCACATCAATTAGGGTAAGTGAACGGGAGGAGACAGGTTATAAAAGGATGTTTAAGCCTTGAGACAATGGAAACATGGATTGTGTATGTGTCCCATTCAGATGGAGAATGGGTAAGAGCAAATATTGCCCCGTTCAAAGTGCCTTTGAATGGGGCATGGCGCTAGGGGCCAGGCACACCAGTTTGAGTGTGTCAAGAACTGCAATGCTGCTGGGTTTTTCATGCTCAACAGTTTCCTGTGTGTTTCAAGAATGGTCCACCTCCCAAAGCACATCCAGCCAACGACAGGCAAGTGGTTGAAAATGGGTCATTGATGCAAGACGACCAAGGAGGCTGACACGAATTGTGCAGAGCAACAGTCGGGCTACAGTTAGTTAACTGACAGACTAGTACAACATTGGTGCCCAAAGACCCATAAAAAAATTATGTAACTCGTCTTACCTTGACATGAATGGGATATGGCAGCCGACAACCTTACAGAGTTCCACTTCTTTCAGCAAAAACAAGAAACTGTGGTTGCAGTGGCCTAAGGAACAAATACACTGGACACTGGAGAATTGGAAAAACATTGCCTGGTCTCATGAATCCTGGTTCCTGCTGTTTCACGCTGATGGGAGGACTAGGGTATGGAGAAAACCACAAGCACATGGATCCATCATACCGTGTGTCAACATTACAGGCTGTTGGTGATGGTGTGGGGTGTTTTTCAAAACACATATTGGGTCCCTCCATGATGCCACAGGATATCTGAACATCATTACCAATCAGATGCATGCCTTCATGGCAGCAGTGCATCCATCTGCAAATGTTTTTTTTTTCAGCAGGATAATGCCCCATGCCACAAGGCTAGGATTGTCCAGGAATGGTTCAACTGTACGAACATGACAGTGAATTCAGCTGACTGCTGTGTCCTGCCCAGTCACAAGATCTCAATCCAAATGACCATCTGTGGGATGAGACGGAACAAGCTATTCAGAGTAGAGATCCACTACCAGCCAATTTGACACAACTGTGGGAAGCATTGGAGACAACATGGGCAAGCAACCCTGTGGAACGCTTTCGACAACTTGTAGAGTCCATGCCCCGAAAAAAAACGTTGGCTGTTCTGAGGGCAAAAGGGTGGGTGCAACTCAATATTAGGAAGGTGCTCCTAATGTTTTGTATACTCATTGTACATCCCATAAGTTACCAAATGAGGCATACGTTATCTGAAACAAGTTCCATATGAATTAATATTATGAGTGTGTGTGTTTTGTGTAATATTGAATGGTAAGGGCTAAAAGCATTCAATTGGAATGTTGTGATCCAGAAGTTACACCATATAATTTCTTGTCCTGTCTAGTGCCTTGCTCCAGGAGGGTGATTTGCATAGATGACACTTTGCATTGGCAGCACATGCTTCAGTGCTCTGGGAGTATTTATAACCCTGTGAGTTTAACACTTCATGACTGAGAGCTGTCCTTCATGACAACAGAACCCACATCAACAATGACTTTTATCACCATCTTCATCTGGATACTTGCCCTCTGTCTCCAAGGTAATATATTTCACACAACATTTTCCGGACCATTGCATTATTAGGCTATATAACCTTATTACTGTTTTAGTGAATATGCTATATGAACAAATAATGTAATGATAATTATACATGCCATCTGTTTCAGAGTCCAGAGGCCAGGTCACAGTGACCCAGACTCCTGCAGTGAAAGCTGTTTCAGTGGGTCACTCAGTCAGTCTCAGCTGTAAGACCAGCAGTGCTGTACACATTAACAGCAATGGACACTATTTGCACTGGTATCAACAGAAACCTGGAGGAGCTCCTAAACTCCTTATTTACTATGCTAAAACCCTTCAGTCTGGGATTCCATCTAGATTCAGTGGCAGTGGATCTGGGAGTGACTTCACTCTGACCATCAGTGGAGTCCAGACTGAAGATGCAGGAGATTACTACTGTCAGAGTTACCACAGTGGTAATGTGTTCACACAGTGATACAGAGTCGTACAAAAACCTCCTTCAGTCAGACTGCACAGTGACTGTACTGATACAGCTGGGTCTTACTGCAGGTGCTGAGGGGGAAGGGACAGTGACATGGAAGACTGAGCAGCGAGGAAACATTGAATAAGGGTAGAAAGCGTAATTCAAATCACATGTTCTCCCACATCATCATCATCATCATCATGGTTGCGACTCATTATATTTGTTATGACCTGAAAGATCATCTAAAAGTTATGAGGTTTTGAAAACACAATACCTGCCAAATACAAAATAAGAAGTAAAAGAAAAGGTGTCATGACCTCAACATTGCTTCAACGTTACAATCACTTAAGCCCCCAAAACAAGTCCCCAAATGTCTGATTTAAATGGATTTGATTTTACAGGATTATTATGAACTATTTTCAATATGCAGGTTCCTGACTGTTAGATCTGTGAATGAGACATGATGCTGGATTCAAACATGAGACACTATCTACATAAAGTATAATTTACATTTTAGCATTGTCATTAATTATATGGTGGCATATCTGTTATGTCTACCTCCCTGAATCAACCATAGAGGTTAAACCTGTCCACTCCCTCACATCTGGCCCAGTCTATGGTATTTCAGGCAGTGAAACTGTTCAACTGCTAGACTGATAGCTGTCAGACTATAAGGGCACAAGATGAGACCCAGATGCAGACACGGGAGGCAGATGGTTTGAGTCATTTTTTATTCTAATCCAAAAGGGTAGGCAAGAGAATGGTCGTGGACAGGCAAAAGGTCAAAACCAGTTCAGAGTCCAGGAGGTACAGAGTGGCAGGCAGGTTCGAGGTCCAGGCAGACAGAATGGTCAGGCAGGCAGGTACGGAGTCCAGAAACCGGCACGGGTCAAAACCGGGAGGACTAGCAAAAAGAGAATAGAAAAAGAATGAGCACAGGGAACCACTCTGGTTGACTTTAACATACAAGACGAACTGGCACAGAGAGACAGGAAACACAGGGATAAATACACCGGGGAAAATAAGCGACACCTGTAGTAGGGGGTGAAGACAATCACAAGGACAGGTGAAACAGATCAGGGCGTGACACAGAGTGAAACTGACAGGGCTGGGTGGTTCTGCTTGTCCCAGAATAGAGCAGCACTGTCACCATATTAGCAATTAAACATTTGAAATATATATGTTTTGGAAAGTAACTCTTTAGCAGTGTGAGTTCTGAGAGTGGATTTTAGAGGTTTATTACCAAATATCAAATTTTTCTTACTGGTATTGGTGCTATAGTATAACAGGATCATTCCGTTGTAGAAATGATTGCATAGTATTTGTTGGATCTGATGCACTTTAAATTCTGTTTGAAATGATGAGAGTAGCTATATGCTACAATAATGAAATAATGAAGCTGATTGATGTAAATTAGTATGAAATGTGCTGCATATTCATGAGATAGTGAAGACTGGAATCATGATTAAATTAACTCTTTCTGTATTTTTTCCCCAATCAAAACAAATTATTTAAACTCTGAGTCAAGAAGACATGCACAACTTACTCTCAAAATGGTTAATTTAGCACACAGCACTACTGTATAATCCTATATAATATACTCTACAATTTAATAGAGGAGAGGAGAGGCAATACACAAAGGATAAACAACTAGCTACAGTACTGAGAACAACCGACAACAAAACACAATCTATAAAGATAAAGGCAAAAATAAACTATGAAAATATTTTTTGTCAAAACAATACATCAGTATGTTACATTCATGCTCTAAAGTTTAACACACCACCAACAACCAAACACTAGGATGGGGTTGAAGACTAGTCCTAAAATAACTTTCAATGAAGATTATTCATTGAGCTTGCTTTTTAGTCCAGGACTAGGCTTAATGTGTTTTGCAAACTACCCCCGAAACTACAAAGACATTAATAATCAGATTTACTATTCACAGTGTAAATCTCAATATCAATTTTGTCAAATCTACTCTGAGACAAGACAAAATTACCTCAAAATAATATTTAACCTTTTTGGGATAGGGGGCAGCATTTTCACTTTTGGATGAATAGCGTGCCCAGAGTGAACTGCCTCCTACTCTGTCCCAGATGCCAATATATGCATATTATTATTAGTATTGGATAGAAAACACTCTGAAGTTTCTAAAACTGTTTGAATGATGTCTGTGAGTATAACATAACTCAAATGGCAGGCGAAAACCTGAGAAAAATCAAACCAGGAAGTGGGACATCTGAGGTTTGTAGTTTTTCAAAGCTTGGCCTACCGAATACACATTGAGATATTGATGAGGTTGCACTTCCTAAGGGCTTCCACTAGATGTCAATTGTCTTATAAACTGGTTTGAGGATTCTACTATAAAGGAGGGGCACATGACACCTCTTTGAGTCAGTGGTCTGGCAGAGAGCCTCGGTCTCATGACGCACGCTCCCGACATAGTTACCTCTCGTTCCAGTGCTTTTCTGAAGACAAAGGGATTCTCCGGTTGGAACATTATTGATGTTTTATGTTAAAAACATCCTAATGATTGATTCAATACATCGTTTGACATGTTTCTAAAGGACTGTAACGGAACTTTTTGAGTTTTTGTCTGGATGAAATGCCTGCGCCCCATGAAAATGGATTACTGGGCTGAACACGCTAACAAGTGGCTATTTGGACATAAATGACGGACTTTATGGAACAAATCAGTCATTTATTGTTGAACTGGGATTCCTGGGAGTGCCTTCTGATGAAGATCATCAAAGGTAAGTGAATATTTATGGTCTTGTTTCTAACTTTGTTGACTCCAAAATGGCGGATATTCCTCTGGCTGTTTTGCGTTCTGAGCACCGTTCTCAAATTATGCTTTTTCAGTAAAGTTTTTTTAAAATCAGACATCGGTTGCATTAAGGAGAAGTCTCTTTAATTCTGGGAATAACACTTGTATCTTTTATCAATGTTTATTATGAGTGTTTCTGCAAAATCACTGGATGTTTTGGAATCAAAACATTACTGCGCGTAAGGCGCCAATGTAAACAGAGTTTTGGATATAAATATGCACATTATCGACCAAAACATACATGTATTGTGTAACATGATGTCCTATGAGTGTCATATGATGAAGATCATCAAAGGTTAGTGATTCATTTTATCTATATATCTGCATTTTGTGACACCTATCTTTGGCTGGAAAAATGGCTGTGTTTTTTCGACTTGGCTATGACCTAACATAATCATATGTAGTGCTTTCGCTGTAAAGCATTTTTTTTAATCGGACACGATGGGTAGATTAACAAGATGTGTATCTTTCATTTGCTGTATTGGACTTGTTAATTGAACCGCATTCCAGTCAATGTAGCTGGTTGAGAGAATGCTAAGAGTGTGTAAAGCTGTCATGTAGGCAAATGGTGGCTATTTTGAAGAATCTCAAATATAAAATAGTTAGATTTTCTTAACACCTTTTTGGTTACTACATGATTCCATATGTGTTATTTCATAGCTTTGATGTCTTCACTATTATTCTAAAATGCATAAAATAGTAAAAATTAAGAAAATCCTTTGAATGAGTAGTTGTATTCAAACCTTTGACTTGTGCTGTAAGTATTCAGACCCTTTACTCAGTAATTTGTTGAAGCACCTTTGGCAGTGATTACAAAATCGAGTCTTCTTGGGTATGATGCTACAAGCTTGGCACACCTGTATTTGGGAAGTTTCTCCCTTTCTTTTCTGAAGATACTCTCAAGCTCTGTCAAGTTGGATAGCGAGCGTTGCTGCACAGCTATTTTCAGGTCTCTCCAGAGATTTTTGGTTTCAAGTCTGGGCTCTGGCCGGGGCTACTCCAAGACATTCAGAAACTTTCTTCCGAAGCCACTCCTGCATTGTCTTTGCTGTGTGCTTAGGGTCATTGTCCTGTTGGAAGGTTAACCTTTGCTCCAGTATGAGGTCCTGGGAGCTCTGGAGCAGGTTTTCATCAAGGATATCTCTGTACTTTGGTCCGTTTATCTTTCCTGACTAGTCTCCCAGTCCCTGCCTTTGAAACATATCCCCACAGCATGATGCTGCCACCACCATGTTTTACCGTAGGGATGGTGCCAGGTTTCCTCCAGACGTGACGCTTGGCATTCAGGCCAAGGAGTTCAATCTTGGTTTCATCAGATCAGAGAATCTTGTTTCTCATAGTCTTAAAGTCTTTTAGGTGCCTTTTGGCAAATTCCAAGCGAGCTGCCTTGCGGCTTTTACGGAAGAGTGGCTTCCATCTGACCACTCTACCATAAAGGCCTGATTGGTGAAGTGCTGCAGAGATGCTTGTCCTTCTGGAAGGTTCTCCCATCTCCACAGAGGAACTCTGTCAGTGACAATTGGGTTCTTGGTCACTTCCTTGACCAAGGCCCTTCTCCCACAATTGCTCAGTTTGGCCGAGCAGCCAGCTGTAGGAAGAGTCTCGGTGGTTCCAAACTTCTTCCATTTAAGAATGATGGAGGCTACTGTGTTCTTGGGGACTTTCAATGCTGCAGAAATGTTTTGGTACCTTTACCCAGATCTGTGTCTAGACACAATTCTGTCTCAGAATTCTACAGACAATTCATTTGACCTCATGGCTTGTTTTTTGCTCTGACATGCACTGTCAACTGTGGGACCTTATATAGACAGGTATGTGCCTTTCCAAATCATGTCCAATCAATTGACTATATCACAGGTGGACTCCGATCAAGTTGTAGAAAGATCTCAAGTGTGATCAATGGAAACAGGATGCACCTGAGCTCAATTTAGAGGGGTCTGAATACCTATCTAAATACGGTATTTCTCTTTTCGTTTTTTATAAATGTGCAAACATTTATATAAATGTGTTTTCGCTTTGTCATTATGAGGTATTGTGTGCAGATTGATGAGGGGAAAAAAATATTGAATCATTTTAGAATGAGGCTGTTAAAATGTGGAAAAAGTTCATACTTTACGAATACACTGTACTGTATGTACATCAACAGTTGAATACTATGGGTCTTGACTAGAATACAGTATATACACTGAACAAAAATATAAACGCAACATTTTAAATGTTGGTCCCATGTTTCATGAGCTGACATAACAGCAATTTTCCACATGCACTGTTAGAAATATTATGAATAAATGAATAAACAATATCTTCATTTTAAATAGAACTGTGACTAAGTAAACTTATACTCTGTTTTATTATATCTGATTAACAATATGAGTTCATAAGAAGGGATTGTGTGACACAGACAAGGAGTAATTACAGTTAATGAACACCATTCCAACTAGGAAGAAAGAAATGGGTTGTGGATTAAGTAAACAGATAAGGTAGTTAACCTATAGTTGAACCGACGAAACCTAGCTCTGGGGTGTTTTAGATAAGACAGTGAGTGCATTCCTCCTTTTCTGTAAATTAGTACTGTCAGTTAAGTGGTGATCGATAATGTTGAGGGGTCAAAAGTTTATTAAGTTATGTTGTGTGACCTGTGAGTGTGTTAGTGAGTTAGAATTAACTTTTAACCTCACTTGATTCTAGGTCGGGAGGAGGGGATTCATTCTAGAAGCAATGAAATGACGTTATGTTATTGTATATAAACTGTTGCTCGTGGTAACGTGGCAGCGCGCTCCGAGAATAAATTCTGTTACCTATGTTTGATAAGACTGGTCTCCGTCTATTTTATGCAAACAAGAATCTTACAAATTCTCATAAAATAGATTAAGGGAATTCAATTAATGAAAACACATTGGTATAATTAAATTACAGTAACATGCACAAAAGGCTTATTTCTCTCAAATTTTGTGCACAGATTTGTTTTTATCCCTGTTGGTGAGGATTTTTCCTCTGCCAAGATAATCCATCCACCTGACAGGTGTTGCAAATCAATGTCACGTTCTGACCTTAGTTCTTTTGTTATGTCTTTGTTTTAGTATGGTCAGGGCGTGAGTTGGGTGGGTTGTCTATGTTAGTTTTTCTATGATTAGCTATTTCTGTGTTTGGCCTGGTATGGTTCTCAATCAGAGGCAGCTGTCAATTGTTATCCCTGATTGAGAACCATATTTAGGTAGCCTGTTTTCTATTGTGTTTCGTGGGTGATTATTTTCTGTGTTAATGCCACACAGGACTGTTTCGTTTGTTTCGGTATTTCACATTGTTATTTTCAAAACAGTAGAAGCCTCATTCAAGTTTCAAAAGATGGTTGACATCTAGTGGAAGCCCTAGAAAGTGTAACTTCATCCATATCCCACTGTGAATTCAATAAGCCCTAACAAAAGTAGCTACTTGGACATAAATATTGGACATTATCGAACAAATCAAGCATTTATTGTGGAACTAGGATTCCTGGGAGTGCATTCTGATGAAGATCATCAAAGGTAAGGGAATATTTATAATGTTATTTCTGATTTCTGTTGACTCCATGGCAGATAATTTTATTGTCACGCCTTGGTCTTAATATTTTGGGTTTCGTTATTTATTTGGTCAGGCCAGGGTGTGACATGGGTTTATTTTGTGGTGTGTTTTTGTATTGGGGTTTAGTAGGTATTGGGATTGCGGCTGAGTAGGGGTGTCTAGCATAGGCTTGGCTGCCTGAGGCGGTTCTCAATCAGAGTCAGGTGATTCTCGTTGTCTCTGATTGGGAACCATATTTAGGTAGCCTGGGTTTCACTGTGTATTTTGTGGGTGATTGTTCCTGTCTCTGTGTTAGTTGTTCACCAGGCAGGCTGTATAGGTTTTCACGTTCCGTTTGTTGTTTCGTATATATTTATAGTTATTTCATGTATCCTTCCTTTTCATTAAAGAACATGAGTAACCACCACGCTGCATTTTGGTCCGACTCTCTTTCGACGGAAGAAAGCCGTTACATTTATTTGTTTTCTGAGCACCGTCTCAGATTATTGCATGGTTATTTTATCTCTATTTCTGCTTTTTGTGACTCCTCTCTTTGGCTGGAAAAATGGCTGTTTTTCTGTGAGTTGGTGGTGACCTAACAATCGTTTCTGGTGCTTTCGCTGTAAAGCCTGTTTGAAATCTGAACACTGTGGTGGGATTATCAACCAGATTGCCTTTAAAATGGTATAAAATACATGTATGTTTGAGGAATTTTAATTATGAGATTTCTGTTTTGAATTTGGCGCCCTGCACTTTCACTAGCTGTTGTCATATCGATCCCATTAACAGGATTGCAGCCATAAGAAGTTTAATGTGTGACTTTAATCCAGATCCCACTGAGGAAGCAGATCAGGAAACATGTATGGTGCCTCATAATCTTTACCCTCGAAGTCTAATGTAATTAGGGCCCTGTATTTTTCCTGTGTCAGTTCCAACAGTTGTTTGTCCTTGTCAGGTCAAATCAGCACCCTAGTCATAATAAATCTCCTAAAAATGTACTTAGTAGCCACCTAATATACTCTCCCTCCGCGGCTGCTTGAAAAACAGACATGTGTTTGAGTACATGTCATGGAGTTATGAGGGCCCAGGGGTTCATAAGGACGGCTGAGCAGTGCAACACCCGCATCAAACAACAAGAGAACGAAATGAAACCGAAACAGTTCTGTCTGATGCAGACACAAAACAGAAAACAACTACCCACAAAACCCATGTGGGCAAGAGCTACCTAAGTATGGTTCTCAATCAGAGACAACGACAGACAGCTGTCCCTGATTGAGAACCATACCGGGCCAAAAACAAAGAAATACAAAAACATAGAAAAAAGAACATAGAATGCCCATCCTAGTCACACCCTGGCCTAACCAAAATAGAGAATAAAAAGCCTCTCTATGGCCAGGGCGTGACATCGCTGTTGTCCAACTGTCCAACTGAAATTCCCTCTGAACAGTATGTCTAACAGTATTTCCTCAGAAGGGAATAAGTTCTATGACCAGATGGAAGAGAATTTCTCAAGGGAGCTCAACGTCAACAGTTTGGCTGAAGATTCGTTAGACAATGAGGAAGCTGCTATCTGGGAGCCTACACTAGAGGTTGACCAAATGTTCTATGAGTTGTCTTATTTCAACTAATCTAACCCCCTTCCCATTGTAAACAATGTGTTCATTGGGTGTCTTTGTCTTCAGCTAGCCGTCCTTTAACTGATGGCTCCAAGTTCTCCTGGAGCGACAGTGAGACCCAGGTCCTCCTCAGTATCTGGGGGAGTGACGAGGTCCAGGAGGATCTGAAGGGCTGCACCAAAAACAGACACATTTTCACTGAGATCTCTCAGGCCATGGCAGACAGACATCAATTTCTGATAACCCATGATATATTCTGATCAACTGGCTTGTTTTTGTGTCAAGAAACTATCACGGCACAAGGCGAGACCCAAATGCAGACACAGGAGGCAGATGGTTGGAGTCTTACAATGTTTATTAATCCAAAGGGGTAGGCAAGAGAATGGTTGTGGACAGGCGAAAAGGTCAAAACCAGATCAGTCCAGAAGGTACAGAGTGGCAGACAGGCTCGTGGTCAAGGCAGGTAGAATGGTCAAAGAGGCGGGTCCAGAAGCAGACAAGGGTCAAAACCGGGAGGACTAGAAAAAGGAGAATGCAAAAAGCAGGAGAATGGGAAAAACGCTGGTTGACTTGGAAAGATACAAGACGAACTGGCACAGAGAGACAGGAAACACAAGAATAATGTCACGATTTCCGCCGAAGTCGTCCCTCTCCTGGTTCAGGCGGCGTTCGGCGGTCAACATCACCAGCCTTTTAGCCATCGCTGATCAACCTTTCATTTTCCATTGGTTTTGTCTTGTCTTCCCTCACAACTGGTTTCAATTCCATCAATTACATGTTGTGTATTTAACCCTGTGTTTCCCCCATGTCCTTGTCCGGAATTGTTTCTTGTAGTGCTTGTGTACGTTATGCTGGTGGATACCGGGTTTTGTTTGACCCATTGATTTGATTGTTCTGTTTGCTGTGGTTTGTTATGTTTATTAAACAACACCGTTGTAAATCAGTTTTTGCTCTCCTGCGCCTGACTTCTCTGCTGCCAGTATGCGCCCCGTTACAATGAATACACTGGGGAAAACCATCGACACCTGGAGGGGGTGGAGACAATAATGAAGACAGGTGAAACGGATCAGGGTGTGACAGAAACTAAATACAGTGCCTTGCGAAAGTATTCGGCCCCCTTGAACTTTGCGACCTTTTGCCACATTTCAGGCTTCAAACATAAAGATATAAAACTCTATTTTTGCCTGAAATGTGGCAAAAGGTCGCAAAGTTCAAGGGGGCCGAATACTTTCGCAAGGCACTGTATATTTTGTGAAGAATCAACAACAAGTGGGACACAATCATGAAGTGGAACAACATTTATTGGATATTTCAAACTTTTTTAACAAATCAAAAACTGAAAAATTGGGCGTGCAAAATTATTCAGCCCCTTTACTTTCAGTGCAGCAAACTCTCTCCAGAAGTTCAGTGAGGATCTCTGAATGATCCAATGTTGACCTAAATGACTAATGATGATAAATACAATCCACCTGTGTGTAATCAATTCTCCGTATAAATGCACCTGCACTGTGATAGTCTCAGAGGTCCGTTAAAAGCGCAGAGAGCATCATGAAGAACAAGGAACACACCAGGCAGGTCCGAGATACTGTTGTGAAGAAGTTTAAAGCCGGATTTGGATACAAAAAGATTTCCCAAGCTTTAAACATCCCAAGGAGCACTGTGCAAGCGATAATATTGACATGGAAGGAGTATCAGACCACTGCAAATCTACCAAGACCTGGCCGTCCCTCTAAACTTTCAGCTCATACAAGGAGAAGACTGATCAGAGATGCAGCCAAGAGGCCCATGATCACTCTGGATGAACTGCAGAGATCTACAGCTGAGGTGGGAGACTCTGTCCATAGGACAACAATCAGTCGTATATTGCACAAATCTGGCCTTTATGGAAGAGTGGCAAGAAGAAAGCCATTTCTTAAAGATATCCATAACAAGTGTTGTTTAAAGTTTGCCACAAGCCACCTGGGAGATACACCAAACATGTGGAAGAAGGTGCTCTGGTCAGATGAAACCAAAATTGAACTTTTTGGCAACAATGCAAAACATTATGTTTGGCGTAAAAGCAACACAGCTCATCACCCTGAACACACCATCCCCACTGTCAAACATGGTGGTGGCAGCATCATGGTTTTGGCCTGCTTTTCTTCAGCAGGGACAGGGAAGATGGTTAAAATTGATGGGAAGATGGATGGAGCCAAATACAGGACCATTCTGGAAGAAAACCTGATGGAGTCTGCAAAAGACCTGACACTGGGACGGAGATTTGTCTTCCAACAAGACAATGATCCAAAACATAAAGCAAAATCTACAATGGAATGGTTAAAAAATAAGCATATCCAGGTGTTAGAATGGCCAAGTCAAAGTCCAGACCTGAATCCAATCGAGAATCTGTGGAAAGAACTGAAAACTGCTGTTCACAAATGCTCTCCATCCAACCTCACTGAGCTCAAGCTGTTTTGCAAGGAGGAATGGGAAAAAATGTCAGTCTCTCGATGTGCAAAACTGATAGAGACATACCCCAAGCGACTTACAGCTGTAATCGCAGCAAAAGGTGACGCTACAAGGTATTAACTTAAGGGGGCTGAATAATTTTGCACGCCCAATTTTTCAGTTTTTGATTTGTTAAAAAAGTTTGAAATATCCAATAAATGTCGTTCCACTTCATGATTGTGTCCCACTTGTTGTTGATTCTTCACAAAAAAATAGAGTTTTATATCTTTATGTTTGAAGCCTGAAATGTGGCAAAAGGTTGCAAAGTTCAAGGGGGCCGAATACTTTCGCACGGCACTGTATATACTGTACTCTATATCATCTACTGCATCTTTATGTAATACATGTATCACTAGCCACTTTAACTATGCCACTTTGTTTACATACTCATCTCATATGTATATACTGCACTCAATACCATCTACTGTATCTTGCCTAAGCCGCTCTGTACCATCACTCACTCATATATCTTTATGTACATATTCTTTATCCCCCTTATACTTGTGTCTATAAGGTAGTAGTTTTGGAATTGTTAGCTAGATTACTTGTTGGTTATTACTGCATTGTCGGAACTAGAAGCACAAGCATTTCGCTACACTCGCATTAACATCTGCTAACCATGTGTATGTGACAAATAACATTTGATTTGATTTGATTTGAAAGTCTGGTTGCATAGAGAGAACCCTTTGCATTGCCAGCACATGCTTCAGTGCTCTGGGAGGGTTTATAACCCTGTGAGTTTAACACTTTCCCTCTGCTTTCAGGAAAAAGATGTTGAGCTCAGACAATACACAGACGTCCGTAACCAATTATGAATAAGAATTTGATGTCACTAACTGTCAATGTCTGTCTTTAGTAATACCCATTTAATATGTAATCTATTACATGGGGGTTTATTCATTGTAAGAATGTCCCCCTCCTTGAATCCACCATAGAAGTTGCAGTAAAACTAGTCCACCCACTCACATCTGACCCAGTTCAGGCAGTGAAACTGAAACTAGACTGGTAGCAGTGGGAGTGAAACAGATTTACATAGACAGGGCTCAGTGGTTCTGCTTGTCCCAGAATAGAGCAGCACTGTCACCAGATTTTCACTCTGTTCCCAGGGTGTTGGAGGTAGAGAAGACTATCTCTCTATTTTATATTTTGAAGTAGTGTTTTTAGCTTCAAAGCACAGACCATAACATATTATATTGTGATGATATTAATTACTGGTCAATGATGATGTTACGCGAAGATAAGGTTTAGGCCTGACAGTTTTCAAATACACCATTAACCAGCCTAGCTGATTACATTTATTTTCCACAATATTACAAATATATATATTATCAAGTTCATTCATAGAAACAACACAAATATGCATTCCAAAAAGAAAACTTTATTTTAATCCATTATTACATAATTGAAGAATCAAAGCGAACATGATAGTGAATAAAAGCAGATCACATCAAATCTAAAACGAACAAAATCTCATTCTACAGAATAGATTGACACATACACTCAAGCCAAGCTCCCTGTTAGTCTACACGAGAGTGATCACTAAATCAGAGAACAACTGATCTTAGAACAAAGCAAGTCAAAGCCGAGGAACCAGCGTCCTCTCTCCACATGGGTGTGTGACTGAGGGGTTCTACCCAGAACAGTCAGCCCTCTTCAGGGTCTTGGTGACTGGAGTCTGGGAATTCTGCTGGGCTTCACAGGTCACCTCTCCTGCCTTGGTCCACTCCTGGTAAGTGAGGGTCAGGGTGCTGCTCCAGCTATACAGACCGTCCTTCTCCTGGACCCTGGGACTGGCCTCCTGCTTCTGGCTGGTCCCGTCCACTTTCCATCTTATGGTCCAGTCTGAGGGGAAGCCCTTGTTGGCCAGACACGTCAGTGTGGCTGTTGTTGTACTGGACAGCTCCTCACTAGAGGGGGGCAGGACGGTGAGGGTGGGGGAACTGTTACCTGAAAGAAACACAACACATCATCTATATCAAAACACAGTACTTTGGAAATGACTTAATATGGAAGTTAGATTGCTAAATGACGTGAAGAAAACACAAACAGTCAAAAGATATAAAGTAGATTACAAGTATAAAGTATACAAGTATGACGTGTTTAACTTTAGTATTACTTTGTCATACAGATATATTTTTAGGAACGTATCTGATCAGAATACTCATATTTGTAGTATTTTGCAGAATCAAAGAGGTTGGATATGAACATAACAGAGACCTTTTATGTTCACATTACCAATGTGACTATCATGAACACAATGTACTGATGACTACAAAAACAAATATTATAGTTATCGAAACAGAATAAAAGTTATATAGTCTGCAATCATACAAATAAAATAATAAATGCCTACAATTTAACATTTTGATTAAATCAGCTGTTGAAAGAAGACTCAGTCAAAATCAATATATAACAATATTTTTGGAGAGTAAAATATCTCAAATGGAAATGTTTTAATAGAAAATAAAGAGTTTAAGGAAAAAAATGGAATCAGACAAACATCAAGAAACTTACTTCCAACATCAAGTCTGGTACCGCTACCAAAAGTGTGCCACAGTGATACAACCCCTATTACTGCTCATACAGAAACCTAACACTCATTGGGAAAGCTGAATACTTACATATTTCAGACTGTGGTTTAATTCATGAACTCATATGAATACTGGTCAAATATAATGTTATATTCTTAATTTGAAAAAGTTTTTTGATTAAGTGAAAAACACTACAGTATTATTATAAAATATAAAGGTGTAAAACAAACAAAAACATTGCTCAACTTAAAGTCATACAGTTGACAGAGAAATTACAGTGATATCAAAAAGTGAAAAAAGTGGTTAATTGTGTTGTTTTACTTACTTCCAACATCTAGTCTGGTGCCGCTACCAAAAGTCCACCACAGTGATACAATCCCTATTACTGCTGGTACAAAAACCTCTCTGTGCTGTGATGCTTCAGCTGTAACAGTGAAAATCCCTCATACAGAATCACACTAAACACAAATACCATTTAACATCTTTCGAGGTAAAATAAACACTTCATATGGGCTGTTTATACAATTAATAAAAAATATAAGTTGTATCTCATATTTAGATATTTGTCATTAGTATTTCTTCTGTGTATCAGATTTCCTCTTAGGAACAGAACAGTCAGTGTTCAACATTAAATCCAGCATTTGTGTTCCTCCATTTTGTCCAGGAGAAAAAGTAACAGCAGTAATATTGATTCATGTTGTGTATATTCCCTGTTTATCTCAGATATATCTACGGTTGTAAAGTCAGAGAGAACAGACACCACTACCAGAGGAATTGAGAAAGGTTCACAAACTGATTTGAGGAACTTATGTAAGAGTCCAAGCATGAGTGAACTGACAGTTAGGGCTGTATTCAATCTGTATCGCTGAAGCCTTTACATTTTAATCGGGTTTTAGCTGTGAACTTCAACGATATGGATGGAATAGAAAAGTTGTCATATACAATATATTAGAGTAAAACGCATGATGTTTGTTCTTATAAAAGCTAACATGTGCAGGATAAAATACAGTTTTAATGTTAGGAGTCTACTTGGAAACTGAAATAGATTTAAAACATGAATATGCATATGCCCGCTAGAGTGTATAAACATTTGGGTTTAACACGTCATGACTGAGAGCTGTCCGTCATGACAACAGAACCCACAACAACCATGACTTTTATCATCATTTTCGGGCTCTGTTCAATTTGTATCGCTGAAGCATTACAGATTGCACGATAGAAATGTGAAGATCATTTTCAATTGATCCAACATATTACATTTACTTCACTTAGCAGAGGCTCCCATCCAGAGGGTCTTACAGGAGGAATTAGAGTGAAGTGCCTTGGTGACAGATTTTTCACCAAGTCAAGTCAGGGACTTGAACCAGCAACCTATTAACCACTAGGCTACCTGCAGCCCCACATGCAGCTTTTACGGTGAAAGCAGTCTCCGCTAATGCAAGAACAGTGCTTTATAAATGTCAATCACGCTGTAATGCTGAACTCCCGCGATACAGATTGAGTAGATTCCTTCATCTTGATACTTGCCGTTTGATTTCAAGGTAAAGTTGCTGTTGAATTCTAAAGCATCTGATATTTCAGAAAACTGAACTGAAATGGAATCTGATCTTGACGATGTGTTATTCTTTTCTCAGTATCCAGAGGGCAGATCACTGTGACTCAGACTCCTGCAGGGAAAGCTGTCCTTTCAGGTCGCATACTGTAGTTATTCTCCACTTCTGTAAAACCAGCCGTAATCCATTTAAGGCCCTGTGCAGTCAAAATTCTGTTTTTTCCTGTGTTTTATATCATATTGAACAACAGCTGATTAAACTAACATTGTAAAAGTGTGAAAAAAATGGATCAGTGTTATTTCCTGATAGTTCCTGGTTGAAAATGTGATGTACTGTAAATACAGTACTTCTAATTAGCAGGTTTTCATTGGAGGGAGTTTCGGCTTTCCATGGGGACGTTACCATGTGGCAAATGGGTTAATAGACCAGTAACAAAGAGAGTTCCAAATCTCTCTGCCAATAGCAGATAGTTTTCAGCTTTCGCCCCCCCCACTCAGACAACTCTCAGACAGTCTTAGCTGCAGGTGCTCAGGGGGAGGACTTGACCAGTGATAGTGTTGAGGACTAGACCAGTGATAGTGTTAGGGACTAGACCAGTGATAGTGTTAGGGACTGTACCAGTGATGGTGTTGAGGACTAGACCAGTGATAATGTTGAGGACTAGACACAGTGATCGGGTTTAGGACTAGACCAGTGATAGTGTTAGGGACTAGACCAGTGATAGTGTTAGGGACTGTACCAGTGATAGCGTTGAGGACTAGACCAGTGATAATGTTGAGGACTAGACACAGTGATCGGGTTTAGGACTAGACACAGTGATAGTGTTGTGGACTAGACCAGTGATAGCGTTGAGGACTACACCAGTGATAATGTTGAGGACTAGACACAGGGATAGTGTTCAGGACTAGACACAGTGATAGTGTTCAGGACTAGACCAGTGATAGTGTTGAGGACTAGACACAGTGATGGTGTTGAGGACTAGACCAGTGATAGTGTTGAGGACTAGACACAGTGATGGTGTTGTGGACTAGACCAGTGATAGCGTTGAGGACTACACCAGTGATAATGTTGAGGACTAGACCAGTGATAGTGTTGAGGACTAGACACAGGGATAGTGTTCAGGACTAGACACAGTGATAGTGTTCAGGACTAGACACAGTGATGGTGTTGAGGACTAGACCAGTGATAGTGTTGAGGACTAGACACAGTGATGGTGTTGAGGACTAGACCAGTGATAGTGTTGAGGACTCGACCAGTGATAATGTTGAGGACTCGACCAGTAATAATGTTGCGGACTAGACACAGTGATAGTGTTGAGGACTAGACACAGTGATGGTGTTGAGGACTAGACCAGTGATAGTGTTGAGGACTCGACCAGTGACAGTGTTGAGGACTAGACCAGTGATGGTGTTGAGGACTACACCAGTGATGGTGTAGAGGACTAGACCAGTGATAGTGTTGAGGACTATACCAGTGATGGTGTTGAGGACTAGACCAGTGATGGTGTTGAGGACTAGACCAGTGATGGTGTTGAGGACTAGACCAGTGATAATGTTGGGGACTAGACCAGTAATAGTGTTGAGGACTATACCAGTAATAGTGTTTAGGACTACACCAGTGATAGTGTTGAGGACTAGACCAGTGATAGTGTTGAGGACTAGACCAGTGATGGTGTTGAGGACTAGACCAGTGATGGTGTTGAGGACTAGACCAGTGATGGTGTTGAGGACTAGACCAGTGATAGTGTTGAGGACTAGACCAGTGATAGTGTTGAGGACTCGACCAGTGACAGTGTTGAGGACTAGACCAGTGATGGTGTTGAGGACTACACCAGTGATGGTGTAGAGGACTAGACCAGTGATAGTGTTGAGGACTATACCAGTGATGGTGTTGAGGACTAGACCAGTGATGGTGTTGAGGACTAGACCAGTGATGGTGTTGAGGACTAGACCAGTGATAATGTTGGGGACTAGACCAGTGATAGTGTTGAGGACTATACCAGTAATAGTGTTTAGGACTACACCAGTGATAGTGTTGAGGACTACACCAGGGATAGTGTTGAGGACTAGACCAGTGATGGTGTTGAGGACTAGACCAGTAATAGTGTTGAGGACTATACCAGTAATAGTGTTTAGGACTACACCAGTGATAGTGTTGAGGACTAGACCAGTGATAGTGTTGAGGACTACAGTCTAGAGAGTATCATAGGTTTGTTCCCTTTATTATTTGACAAACCAACATCTTAAACTGAAAACAGTCACTCAATGAATGATATACACTGAGTGGACAAAACACTAGGAAACTTCCATGACAGACTGACCAGGTGAATCCAGGTGAATGCTATGATCCCGTATTGATGTCACTTGTTAAATCCAAGGGGGTGGAACTCAATATTAGGAAGGCATTCCTAATGTCTTGTACACTCAATGTATATCCCATATATTACCAAATGAGGCATACTCCAGGAGGCATATTTGCACAGAGTGGACACTTTGCATTTGCAAGCACATGCTCAGCGCTCTGGGAGTGTTTATAGCCCTGTGAGTTGAACACTTTATGACTGAGAGCTGTCCTTCATGACAACAGAACCCACATCAACAATGACTTGTATCACCATCTTCATCTGGACACTTGCTTAACGTTTTCTGAATTTTGTTGTTGAAAAATTATTACATCTACACAACAGAAATGTGATCATTAATACTATTTCTATTAAGAACTGTTCATTAATATATGTAATATTTCATTCATATAAATGTTTCTATTCTATTTTTCAGAATCCAGAGGACGGGTCACTGTGACTCAGACTCCTGCAGTGGAAGCTGTTCTCCCAGGACAGGCAGTCTCTCTGAACTGCAAAACCAGCAGTAATATGAATGGTGCAGGAGGCTCCAATCCCATCCTAGCCTGGTACCACCAGAAACCCGGAGGAGCTCCTAAACTCCCCATTTACTATGCTAAAACCCTTCAGTCTGGGACTCCATCTAGATTCAGTGGCAGTGGATCTGGGAGTGACTTCACTCTGACCATCAGTGGAGTCCAGGCTGAAGATGCAGGAGATTACTACTGTCAGAGTTTCCACTACCCCAACAGTGTCTGGGTGTTCACACAGTGATACAGAGCCATTCAAAAACCTCCCTCAGTCAGACTGTACAGTGACTGTACTGATACAGCTGGGACCTACTGCAGGTGCTGAGGGGGAAGAGACAGTGACATGGAAGATTGATCAGTAGAGGAGGTCAACTTTGAATATGGTTAGAAAGCATCATTCAAAACACATGTTCTCCATCATCGTCATCATCATCACCATCATCAGCATCATCGTAATGTCATGGTTGTGACTCATTATATTTGTCACCGCCTGAAAGTGCACCTATAAACTTTTTTTTGATGCTATGAATTATATACAATACCAGTCCATATTCAAGTGAGGTGATGTTACATCAGCATCAGCCCCATTACATCAAATCCCTATATACACTTCACAACCAAATATTGATGTGATCATCTAGCATTATATTAACTATTTTGATGAGCAGGTTACTGACTGTTAGATCTGTGAATGATACATGATGCTGGGTTCAGGCATTAGACATATCTACATTCATATCAATTTGATCTGTTATTAATCCTCCATCGAGGTTAAAACAAGTCCATTACCTCACATCTCACTCAGTTCAAGGTATTTCAGGCAATGAAACTGCTCAACTGGCATGGACAGGGCTGAGTGGTTCTGCTTGTCCCAGAATAGAGCAGCACAGTCACCAGATGTTCACTCTGTCCTCAAGGGGTTGGAGGTAGAGAAGACTCAATGACCATGTTGAAGCTGTGATACTTGTATTATTATGTGCATCAAATGTTCAATAACATTATATTACTGTCTTTATAAATCTATAAATCAAGCAGATCGAAAACATTCCACCTCACAGAACAACATTTATGTTCCGGAGAAGGTATAAAAGATCATAAAAGATCAGTGAAGAATCCAGCTACAAACTGTTCCGTTTGGTGCAATTTTGTGGGGCTCATGGGAGATGGTGTGGCCACATTACCATAACGCTGTTTATATAATAGCCTCAGATATGAGGTTTTACATCTAATTGTTGTATAAGATGAATTAGGATGATACTGTTTGTAAAATTGTGTAATGTGATTTTGGACTTTTTAATGAAGGAAACTCCAATTCCCTTTAGAGTTTAACTAAATCAGAGGACCGCCCATGAGCCCAGTTAGGGTCGGGCATCCTGGGACAGGCCCTTTTCTGCAATTCCGAATAAAACCCCACCTTGAGAATTTCTCAACAGATCATGTTTCTCTCCATTACGAGAGGACAAAGGTTGCAGACCAGCTTACCTCGATAACGAGAGGGCCAAGGTTTGAGACCAGACTGCTGAATCTTTTAACCATCCCACGTGGTTAAACTCTTAGACTATCGATACCGACAGAGTAAGAACAAGTCTTTGATATTAATTACTAGTCTGCAGCTAGGAATTCGGTATCATTGAACGGGAAGACCGACAACCACCAAAACATCTATCCTATAACAACATTGCTGAATGTTACTCTGAAGTATCCATTCTGACCCCTGCAGAGAGAGAGAGACGAACAGTTCTACAAAATAAACAAACTTTTCAACAGCGATCAAGACGATAAACTGAGCGTAAATATATATATTGATTGCAATTGTTCCCGAATGAGTGAGCGTTCATGTGCAAAGGATTAGCATTTCAATTGTTATAATTATTAACTCTGTAGTGACTTCTCATCTGACCCCCACTCCCCTTTTGTCTAACAAGCCGCCAAGCCGGTTTAGCCCACTAGGGCACATTCTCCTATCATTTCTTGTAACCATATTTACTTTGTTGGTTTGAGTGTGCACTATTGTGATTGTTTAGTTAGTTAATAAATAAATGATTTAAGACAATTTATGTATGGATGACTCATAGTGAAGATAACCAACCATTTATGACGTTTGCAATGAGACTAACGTGAGGTAACATAATTAATTAATTAATTCAGAAGACTATTGATCAGATATGAAAATATCTGAAAAGTTATATTAGGAAAATTATAACTTTGTAATCTGAATATTTTCCTTGGTGCCCCGACTTCCTAGTTAATTACAGTTACATGATTAATCAGTTTAATTGCATAATAATAATTACAGAGAGTTATTTGATAAAGATGCCAAAGACAATACACCATATTACCATGATTGTACTGAAGTACTAGTATAATACAGGGACTGATAATTCTGAAGCACTAGTACAATACAATAGGGACTGATAGCACTGAAGTACTGTACTAGTATAATACAATAGGGACTGATAGTACCGAATAACTATTTTAATACAACAGGTATTTGGTATTTTGGTATTTGATGAGGATCCCCATTAGCTGTTGCAAAAGCAGCAGCTATTCTTCCTGGGGTCCACACAGAACATGAAATATAATACAGAATGACATAATACAGAACATCATTAGACAAGAACAGCTCAAGGACAGAAATACATACATTTTTAAAAAGGCACACGTAGCCTACATATCAATGTATACATACAAACTATCTGGGTCAAATAGGGGAGAGGCGTTGTGCCGTGAGGTGTTGCTTTATCTGTTTTTTGAAACCAGGTTTGCTGTTTATTTGAGCAATATGAGATGGAAGGAAGTTCCATGCAATGAGGGCTCTATATAAACTGTATGTTTTCTTGAATTTGTTCTGTATTTGGGGACTATGAAAAGACCCCTGGTGGCATGTGTGGTGGGGTAAGTGTGTGTCTCAGAACTGTGTGTACCTTGACTGTGCAAACAATTTGGGATTTTCAACATTAAGAGTTGAGGAGAGACTGACTGCATCACTTCTTCTTTGTATAAGAAACCTTATACAAAGAAGAAGTGATGCAGTCAGTCTCTCCTCAACTCTTAGCCAAGAGAGACTGGCAGGTATAGTATCAATATTAGCCCTCTGATTACAATTAAGAGCAAAACATGCCGCTCTGTACTGGGCCAGCTGCAGCTTAAAACTTATTGACGCACCCATCCCGTTAGCGGGATCATTTTCGTCAACATCCGCTGAATTGCAGAGTGCCAAATTCAAATTAAATTACTAAAAATATTTAATTTTCATGAAATCACAAGTGCAATATAGCAAAACACAGCTTAGATTGTTGTTAAGCGACCTGGCATGTCAGATTTCAAAAAAGCTTTTCGGCGAAAGCATACCAAGCGTTTATGTAAGGACATCTCTCTCAGCAGACAAAACATTACAAACAGCAAGCAGCAAAGTAGATTGGTCACTAAAGTCAGGAACACAATAAAATGAATCGCTCACCTTTGATGATCTTCGGATGTTTGCACTCATGAGACTCCCAGTTACACAATAAATGTTCCTTTTGTTCCATAAAGATTATTTTTATATCCAAAATACCTCCATTTGGTTGGCGCTGTCAGGATTTGGCCAGGGTTGTTCCGGTTTTTGGTCACTAGATGCCCCCATTGTGCCTTTTGACCTTTTCTTTTCCCTTGATCCCCATTATTATTTGCACCTGTGCC